>NC_092238.1:33691902-33744240 GCF_036320965.1 Panulirus ornatus | reverse complement strand
CTTCAGATTTTAATGAAAATCTGGAAATATATGGTATTCTACATGGTGATTAAAGATATCGAGTCGAAAAACTGCATTTCGTAAAATTAAGCGCTTAATTACATACTTAATATTAATTATAATTATATTAGAATACTAATTACTCTAGTAATTACACGAATTTTAGGGTTTTGACCTCACATTCTTATGCAAAAGACGTAAAAGCATTTATGCTGAAATTTTCAGGATAATCTATTTTTTCAAAAAATCAATAAAAATCCAAGGCTATAGCCTTGGATAATATTTTGCTCCGATTTTCAACTTCTTCAGATTTTAATGAAAATCTGGGAATATATGGTATTCTACATGGTGATTAAGATATCGAGTCGAAAAGACTGCATATCGTAAAATTAAGCGCTTAATTACATACTTAATATTAATTATAATTATATTAGAATACTAATTACTCTAGTAATTACACGAATTTTAGGGTTTTGACCTCACATTCTTATGCAAAAGACGTAAAAGCATTTATGCTGAAATTTTCAGGATAATCTATTTTTTCAAAAAATCAATAAAAATCCAAGGCTATAGCCTTGGATAATATTTTGCTCCGATTTTCAACTTCTTCAGATTTTAATGAAAATCTGGGAATATATGGTATTCTACATGGTGATTAAGGATATCGAGTCGAAAAACTGCATTTCGTAAAATTAAGCGCTTAATTACATACTTAATATTAATTATAATTATATTAGAATACTAATTACTCTAGTAATTACACGAATTTTAAGGTTTTGACCTCACATTCTTATGCAAAAGACGTAAAAGCATTTATGCTGAAATTTTCAGGATAATCTATTTTTTCAAAAAATCAATAAAAATCCAAGGCTATAGCCTTGGATAATATTTTGCTCCGATTTTCAACTTCTTCAGATTTTAATGAAAATCTGGGAATATATGGTATTCTACATGGTGATTAAAGATATCGAGTCGAAAAACTGCATTTCGTAAAATTAAGCGCTTAATTACATACTTAATATTAATTATAATTATATTAGAATACTAATTACTCTAGTAATTACACGAATTTTAGGGTTTTGACCTCACATTCTTATGCAAAAGACGTAAAAGCATTTATGCTGAAATTTTCAGGATAATCTATTTTTTCAAAAAATCAATAAAAATCCAAGGCTATAGCCTTGGATAATATTTTCCTCAGATTTTCAATTTCTTCAGATTTTAATGAAAATCTGGGAATACGTGGTATTCTAGATGGTGATTAAGGATATCGAGTCAAAAGACTGCATATCGTAAAATTAAGCGCTTAATTATATACTGAATGTTAATTATAATTATATTAAAATACTAATTACTCCACTAATTACACAAATTTTAAGGTTTTGACCACAGATTCTTATTCAAAAGACGTAAAAGCATTTATGCTGAAATTTTCAGGATAATCTATTTTTTCAATAAAAATCCAAGGCTATAGCCTTGGATATTTTGCTCAGATTTTCAACTTCTTCAGATTTTAATGAAAATCTGGAAATATATGGTATTCTACATGGTGATTAAAGATATCGAGTCGAAAAACTGCATTTCGTAAATTTAAGCGCTTAATTACATACTTAATATTAATTATGATTATATTAGAATACTAATATTGCTCTAGTAATTACACGAATTTTAGGGTTTTGACCTCACATTCTTATGCAAAAGACGTAAAAGCATTTATGCTTAAATTTTCAGGATAATCTCTTTTTTCAAAAAATCAAGAAAAATCCAAGGCTATAGCCTTGGATAATATTTTGCTCCGATTTTCAACTTCTTCAGATTTTAATGAAAATCTGGGAATATATGGTATTCTACATGGTGATTAAAGATATCGAGTCGAAAAACTGCATTTCGTAAAATTAAGCGCTTAATTACATACTTAATATTAATTATAATTATATTAGAATACTAATTACTCTAGTAATTACACGAATTTTAGGGTTTTGACCTCACATTCTTATGCAAAAGACGTAAAAGCATTTATGCTGAAATTTTCAGGATAATCTATTTTTTCAAAAAATCAATAAAAATCCAAGGCTATAGCCTTGGATAATATTTTCCTCAGATTTTCAATTTCTTCAGATTTTAATGAAAATCTGGGAATACGTGGTATTCTAGATGGTGATTAAGGATATCGAGTCAAAAGACTGCATATCGTAAAATTAAGCGCTTAATTATATACTGAATGTTAATTATAATTATATTAAAATACTAATTACTCCACTAATTACACAAATTTTAAGGTTTTGACCACAGATTCTTATTCAAAAGACGTAAAAGCATTTATGCTGAAATTTTCAGGATAATCTATTTTTTCAAAAAATCAATAAAATCCAAGGCTATAGCCTTGGATAATATTTTGCTCCGATTTTCAACTTCTTCAGATTTTAATGAAAATCTGGAAATATATGGTATTCTACATGGTGATTAAAGATATCGAGTCGAAAAACTGCATTTCGTAAAATTAAGCGCTTAATTACATACTTAATATTAATTATGATTATATTAGAATACTAATTAGCTCTAGTAATTACACGAATTTTAGGGTTTTGACCTCACATTCTTATGCAAAAGACGTAAAAGCATTTATGCTTAAATTTTCAGGATAATCTCTTTTTTCAAAAAATCAAGAAAAATCCAAGGCTATAGCCTTGGATAATATTTTGCTCCGATTTTCAACTTCTTCAGATTTTAATGAAAATCTGGGAATATATGGTATTCTACATGGTGATTAAAGATATCGAGTCGAAAAACTGCATTTCGTAAAATTAAGCGCTTAATTACATACTTAATATTAATTATAATTATATTAGAATACTAATTACTCTAGTAATTACACGAATTTTAGGGTTTTGACCTCACATTCTTATGCAAAAGACGTAAAAGCATTTATGCTGAAATTTTCAGGATAATCTATTTTTTCAAAAAATCAATAAAAATCCAAGGCTATAGCCTTGGATAATATTTTCCTCAGATTTTCAATTTCTTCAGATTTTAATGAAAATCTGGGAATACGTGGTATTCTAGATGGTGATTAAGGATATCGAGTCAAAAGACTGCATATCGTAAAATTAAGCGCTTAATTATATACTGAATGTTAATTATAATTATATTAAAATACTAATTACTCCACTAATTACACAAATTTTAAGGTTTTGACCACAGATTCTTATTCAAAAGACGTAAAAGCATTTATGCTGAAATTTTCAGGATAATCTATTTTTTCAAAAAATCAATAAAAATCCAAGGCTATAGCCTTGGATAATATTTTCCTCAGATTTTCAATTTCTTCAGATTTTAATGAAAATCTGGGAATACGTGGTATTCTAGATGGTGATTAAGGATATCGAGTCAAAAGACTGCATATCGTAAAATTAAGCGCTTAATTATATACTGAATGTTAATTATAATTATATTAAAATACTAATTACTCCACTAATTACACAAATTTAAGGTTTTGACCACAGATTCTTATTCAAAAGACGTAAAAGCATTTATGCTGAAATTTTCAGGATAATCTATTTTTTCAAAAAATCAATAAATCAAGTAGCTGATTTTGCTCCGATTTTCAACTTCTTCAGATTTTAATGAAAATCTGGAAATATATGGTATTCTACATGGTGATTAAAGATATCGAGTCGAAAAACTGCATTTCGTAAAATTAAGCGCTTAATTACATACTTAATATTAATTATGATTATATTAGAATACTAATTAATGCTCTAGTAATTACACGAATTTTAGGGTTTTGACCTCACATTCTTATGCAAAAGACGTAAAAGCATTTATGCTTAAATTTTCAGGATAATCTCTTTTTTCAAAAAATCAAGAAAAATCCAAGGCTATAGCCTTGGATAATATTTTGCTCCGATTTTCAACTTCTTCAGATTTTAATGAAAATCTGGGAATATATGGTATTCTACATGGTGATTAAAGATATCGAGTCGAAAAACTGCATTTCGTAAAATTAAGCGCTTAATTACATACTTAATATTAATTATAATTATATTAGAATACTAATTACTCTAGTAATTACACGAATTTTAGGGTTTTGACCTCACATTCTTATGCAAAAGACGTAAAAGCATTTATGCTGAAATTTTCAGGATAATCTATTTTTTCAAAAAATCAATAAAATCCAAGGCTATAGCCTTGGATAATATTTTCCTCAGATTTTCAATTTCTTCAGATTTTAATGAAAATCTGGGAATACGTGGTATTCTAGATGGTGATTAAGGATATCGAGTCAAAAGACTGCATATCGTAAAATTAAGCGCTTAATTATATACTGAATGTTAATTATAATTATATTAAAATACTAATTACTCCACTAATTACACAAATTTTAAGGTTTTGACCACAGATTCTTATTCAAAAGACGTAAAAGCATTTATGCTGAAATTTTCAGGATAATCTATTTTTTCAAAAAATCAATAAAAATCCAAGGCTATAGCCTTGGATAATATTTTCCTCAGATTTTCAATTTCTTCAGATTTTAATGAAAATCTGGGAATACGTGGTATTCTAGATGGTGATTAAGGATATCGAGTCAAAAGACTGCATATCGTAAAATTAAGCGCTTAATTATATACTGAATGTTAATTATAATTATATTAAAATACTAATTACTCCACTAATTACACAAATTTTAAGGTTTTGACCACAGATTCTTATTCAAAAGACGTAAAAGCATTTATGCTGAAATTTTCAGGATAATCTATTTTTTCAAAAAATCAATAAATCAAGATATTTTGCTCCGATTTTCAACTTCTTCAGATTTTAATGAAAATCTGGAAATATATGGTATTCTACATGGTGATTAAAGATATCGAGTCGAAAAACTGCATTTCGTAAAATTAAGCGCTTAATTACATACTTAATATTAATTATGATTATATTAGAATACTAATTATTGCTCTAGTAATTACACGAATTTTAGGGTTTTGACCTCACATTCTTATGCAAAAGACGTAAAAGCATTTATGCTTAAATTTTCAGGATAATCTCTTTTTTCAAAAAATCAAGAAAAATCCAAGGCTATAGCCTTGGATAATATTTTGCTCCGATTTTCAACTTCTTCAGATTTTAATGAAAATCTGGGAATATATGGTATTCTACATGGTGATTAAAGATATCGAGTCGAAAAACTGCATTTCGTAAAATTAAGCGCTTAATTACATACTTAATATTAATTATAATTATATTAGAATACTAATTACTCTAGTAATTACACGAATTTTAGGGTTTTGACCTCACATTCTTATGCAAAAGACGTAAAAGCATTTATGCTGAAATTTTCAGGATAATCTATTTTTTCAAAAAATCAATAAAAATCCAAGGCTATAGCCTTGGATAATATTTTCCTCAGATTTTCAATTTCTTCAGATTTTAATGAAAATCTGGGAATACGTGGTATTCTAGATGGTGATTAAGGATATCGAGTCAAAAGACTGCATATCGTAAAATTAAGCGCTTAATTATATACTGAATGTTAATTATAATTATATTAAAATACTAATTACTCCACTAATTACACAAATTTTAAGGTTTTGACCACAGATTCTTATTCAAAAGACGTAAAAGCATTTATGCTGAAATTTTCAGGATAATCTATTTTTTCAAAAAATCAATAAAAATATTTTGCTCCGATTTTCAACTTCTTCAGATTTTAATGAAAATCTGGAAATATATGGTATTCTACATGGTGATTAAAGATATCGAGTCGAAAAACTGCATTTCGTAAAATTAAGCGCTTAATTACATACTTAATATTAATTATGATTATATTAGAATACTAATTATTGCTCTAGTAATTACACGAATTTTAGGGTTTTGACCTCACATTCTTATGCAAAAGACGTAAAAGCATTTATGCTTAAATTTTCAGGATAATCTCTTTTTTCAAAAAATCAAGAAAAATCCAAGGCTATAGCCTTGGATAATATTTTGCTCCGATTTTCAACTTCTTCAGATTTTAATGAAAATCTGGGAATATATGGTATTCTACATGGTGATTAAAGATATCGAGTCGAAAAACTGCATTTCGTAAAATTAAGCGCTTAATTACATACTTAATATTAATTATAATTATATTAGAATACTAATTACTCTAGTAATTACACGAATTTTAGGGTTTTGACCTCACATTCTTATGCAAAAGACGTAAAAGCATTTATGCTGAAATTTTCAGGATAATCTATTTTTTCAAAAAATCAATAAAAATCCAAGGCTATAGCCTTGGATAATATTTTCCTCAGATTTTCAATTTCTTCAGATTTTAATGAAAATCTGGGAATACGTGGTATTCTAGATGGTGATTAAGGATATCGAGTCAAAAGACTGCATATCGTAAAATTAAGCGCTTAATTATATACTGAATGTTAATTATAATTATATTAAAATACTAATTACTCCACTAATTACACAAATTTTAAGGTTTTGACCACAGATTCTTATTCAAAAGACGTAAAAGCATTTATGCTGAAATTTTCAGGATAATCTATTTTTTCAAAAAATCAATAAAAATATTTTGCTCCGATTTTCAACTTCTTCAGATTTTAATGAAAATCTGGAAATATATGGTATTCTACATGGTGATTAAAGATATCGAGTCGAAAAACTGCATTTCGTAAAATTAAGCGCTTAATTACATACTTAATATTAATTATGATTATATTAGAATACTAATTAATTGCTCTAGTAATTACACGAATTTTAGGGTTTTGACCTCACATTCTTATGCAAAAGACGTAAAAGCATTTATGCTTAAATTTTCAGGATAATCTCTTTTTTCAAAAAATCAAGAAAAATCCAAGGCTATAGCCTTGGATAATATTTTGCTCCGATTTTCAACTTCTTCAGATTTTAATGAAAATCTGGGAATATATGGTATTCTACATGGTGATTAAAGATATCGAGTCGAAAAACTGCATTTCGTAAAATTAAGCGCTTAATTACATACTTAATATTAATTATAATTATATTAGAATACTAATTACTCTAGTAATTACACGAATTTTAGGGTTTTGACCTCACATTCTTATGCAAAAGACGTAAAAGCATTTATGCTGAAATTTTCAGGATAATCTATTTTTTCAAAAAATCAATAAAAATCCAAGGCTATAGCCTTGGATAATATTTTCCTCAGATTTTCAATTTCTTCAGATTTTAATGAAAATCTGGGAATACGTGGTATTCTAGATGGTGATTAAGGATATCGAGTCAAAAGACTGCATATCGTAAAATTAAGCGCTTAATTATATACTGAATGTTAATTATAATTATATTAAAATACTAATTACTCCACTAATTACACAAATTTTAAGGTTTTGACCACAGATTCTTATTCAAAAGACGTAAAAGCATTTATGCTGAAATTTTCAGGATAATCTATTTTTTCAAAAAATCAAGATTTTCAACTTCTTCAGATTTTAATGAAAATCTGGAAATATATGGTATTCTACATGGTGATTAAAGATATCGAGTCGAAAAACTGCATTTCGTAAAATTAAGCGCTTAATTACATACTTAATATTAATTATGATTATATTAGAATACTAATTAATTGCTCTAGTAATTACACGAATTTTAGGGTTTTGACCTCACATTCTTATGCAAAAGACGTAAAAGAATTTATTCTTAAATTTTCAGGATAATCTCTTTTTTCAAAAAATCAAGAAAAATCCAAGGCTATAGCCTTGGATAATATTTTGCTCCGATTTTCAGCTTCTTCAGATTTTAATGAAAATCTGGGAATATATGGTATTCTACATGGTGATTAAAGATATCGAGTCGAAAAACTGCATTTCGTAAAATTAAGCGCTTAATTACATACTTAATATTAATTATAATTATATTAGAATACTAATTACTCTAGTAATTACACGAATTTTAGGGTTTTGACCTCACATTCTTATGCAAAAGACGTAAAAGCATTTATGCTGAAATTTTCAGGATAATCTATTTTTTCAAAAAATCAATAAAAATTTTCCTCAGATTTTCAATTTCTTCAGATTTTAATGAAAATCTGGGAATACGTGGTATTCTAGATGGTGATTAAGGATATCGAGTCAAAAGACTGCATATCGTAAAATTAAGCGCTTAATTATATACTGAATGTTAATTATAATTATATTAAAATACTAATTACTCCACTAATTACACAAATTTTAAGGTTTTGACCACAGATTCTTATTCAAAAGACGTAAAAGCATTTATGCTGAAATTTTCAGGATAATCTATTTTTTCAAAAAATCAATAATATTGGATAATATTTTCCTCAGATTTTCAATTTCTTCAGATTTTAATGAAAATCTGGGAATACGTGGTATTCTAGGTGGTGATTAAGGATATCGAGTCAAAAGACTGCATATCGTAAAATTAAGCGCTTAATTATATACTGAATGTTAATTATAATTATATTAAAATACTAATTACTCCACTAATTACACAAATTTTAAGGTTTTGACCACAGATTCTTATTCAAAAGACGTAAAAGCATTTATGCTGAAATTTTCAGGATAATCTATTTTTTCAAAAAATCAATAAAATCCAAGGCTATAGCCTTGGATAATATTGCTCCGATTTTCAACTTCTTCAGATTTTAATGAAAATCTGGAAATATATGGTATTCTACATGGTGATTAAAGATATCGAGTCGAAAAACTGCATTTCGTAAAATTAAGCGCTTAATTACATACTTAATATTAATTATGATTATATTAGAATACTAATTGCTCTAGTAATTACACGAATTTTAGGGTTTTGACCTCACATTCTTATGCAAAAGACGTAAAAGCATTTATGCTTAAATTTTCAGGATAATCTCTTTTTTCAAAAAATCAAGAAAAATCCAAGGCTATAGCCTTGGATAATATTTTGCTCCGATTTTCAACTTCTTCAGATTTTAATGAAAATCTGGGAATATATGGTATTCTACATGGTGATTAAAGATATCGAGTCGAAAAACTGCATTTCGTAAAATTAAGCGCTTAATTACATACTTAATATTAATTATAATTATATTAGAATACTAATTACTCTAGTAATTACACGAATTTTAGGGTTTTGACCTCACATTCTTATGCAAAAGACGTAAAAGCATTTATGCTGAAATTTTCAGGATAATCTATTTTTTCAAAAAATCAATAAAAATCCAAATATTTTCCTCAGATTTTCAATTTCTTCAGATTTTAATGAAAATCTGGGAATACGTGGTATTCTAGATGGTGATTAAGGATATCGAGTCAAAAGACTGCATATCGTAAAATTAAGCGCTTAATTATATACTGAATGTTAATTATAATTATATTAAAATACTAATTACTCCACTAATTACACAAATTTTAAGGTTTTGACCACAGATTCTTATTCAAAAGACGTAAAGCATTTATGCTGAAATTTTCAGGATAATCTATTTTTTCAAAAAATCAAAAATATTTTGCTCCGATTTTCAACTTCTTCAGATTTTAATGAAAATCTGGAAATATATGGTATTCTACATGGTGATTAAAGATATCGAGTCGAAAAACTGCATTTCGTAAAATTAAGCGCTTAATTACATACTTGATATTAATTATGATTATATTAGAATACTAATTGCTCTAGTAATTACACGAATTTTAGGGTTTTGACCTCACATTCTTATGCAAAAGACGTAAAAGCATTTATGCTTAAATTTTCAGGATAATCTCTTTTTTCAAAAAATCAAGAAAAATCCAAGGCTATAGCCTTGGATAATATTTTGCTCCGATTTTCAACTTCTTCAGATTTTAATGAAAATCTGAGAATACGTGGTATTCTATATGGTGATTAAGGATATCGAGTCAAAAGACTGCATATCGTAAAATTAAGCGCTTAATTACACAATATTAATTATAATTATATTAGAATACTAATTACTCGGCTAATTACACGAATTTTAAGGTTTTGACCACAGATTTTTATTCAGAAGACGTAAAAGCATTTATACTGAAATTTTCAGGATAATCTATTTTTTCAGAAAATCAAGAAAAATCCAATATTTTGGATGGAAAATATTTTGCTCCGATTTTTAACTTCTTCAGATTTTAATGAAAATCTGGGAATATGTGGTATTCTACATGGTGATTAATGATGTCGAGTCGAAACACTGCATTTTGTAAAATTAAGTGCTTAATTACATACTTAATATTAATTATAATTATATTAGAAGGAGTTTGAAACTTTAATGTTCTATACTTAGTTTCACGTCATATATATATATATATATATATATATATATATATATATATATATATATATATATATATATATAATATGACGTGAAACTAAGTATAGAACATTAAAGTTTCAAACTCCTATCAGTAAGTCGTAATTGGATCTAAATTAATGATACTTGTGAACATAGAAAATTAAAAGAAAAAAAACACACTCGTCAGTATTATAAAGCAAACCATTGCTTGACAGACCCCAATATAGTCGGCCAGACTCGTATATATTATGAACGATGATTTGATGGGGTTTTCTTTGGGGGGGAGGGGGATCAAATGTCCTCGTTCGAGGGGGGGTGGGATCAAATGGCCTCGTTCGAGGGGGGGTGGGATCAAATGTCCTCGTTCGAGGGGGGTGGGATCAAATGTCCTCGTTCGAGGGGGGGTGGGATCAAATGGCCTCGTTCGAGGGGGGTGGGATCAAATGTCCTCGTTCGAGGGGGGTGGGATCAAATGTCCTCGTTCGAGGGGGGTGGGATCAAATGTCCTCGTTCGAGGGGGGTGGGATCAAATGGCCTCGTTCGAGGGGGGTGGGATCAAATGTCCTCGTTCGAGGGGGGTGGGATCAAATGTCCTCGTTCGAGGGGGGTGGGATCAAATGTCCTCGTTCGAGGGGGGTGGGATCAAATGTCCTCGTTCGAGGGGGGTGGGATCAAATGTCCTCGTTCGAGGGGGGTGGGATCAAATGGCCTCGTTCGAGGGAGGGTGGGATCAAATGGCCTCGTTCGAGGGGGGTGGGATCAAATGTCCTCGTTCGAGGGGGGTGGGATCAAATGTCCTCGTTCGAGGGGGGTGGGATCAAATGGCCTCGTTCGAGGGGGGTGGGATCAAATGTCCTCGTTCGAGGGGGGTGGGATCAAATGGCCTCGTTCGAGGGGGTGGGATCAAATGTCCTCGTTCGAGGGGGGTGGGATCAAATGGCCTCGTTCGAGGGGGGTGGGATCAAATGTCCTCGTTCGAGGGGGGGTGGGATCAAATGTCCTCGTTCGAGGGGGGTAGGATCAAATGTCCTCGTTCGAGGGGGGTGGGATCAAATGGCCTCGTTCGAGGGGGGTGGGATCAAATGGCCTCGTTCGAGGGGGGTGGGATCAAATGTCCTCGTTCGAGGGGGGGTGGGATCAAATGGCCTCGTTCGAGGGGGGGTGGGATCAAATGGCCTCGTTCGAGGGGCAAGGGACATTATTTTCCTCTTCTGTGTTACATTATCTGGGGAAGATTATGTTCCATAGTTCTGTAAGACATGACATGTGTGAAATGTTGGTATGGTGACGTGTTTCCGTGGCCAGTCGGTCAAGATGTGTGTGTGTATACGGGGCGCGTGTGAGCCACGCCTGAAGTGAGGGCAGGTGTTTTACCATACCTAGTTCCTCTTCTCACATGCCTCTTGTCTAGGTACTTATCATATAATATATATATATATATATATATATATATATATATATATATATATATATATATATATATATATATATATATATATATATCATTCCTATGAGTACACGGGGAATGTGAAACATGATAAGTTCCCAAGTGCATTTTCGTGCAATAATCACATCATCAGGGGAGACACAAGAGAGGATTATAACAGTCAGTTGATATGCATCGAAGAGACGAAGCTAGGACGCCATTTGGTAAACATGCGAAGCGAGATAGCGCCAAGAATAGACTAAGCCACCGCCTCGTATCCTCACACTAGCTCTAGGTGTATAAGGCACCGAAACCATAGTTCCTCGACCAAGTCCCACACACCTTGTGGTGGGTGTCTGTCCCCTGACAGCTTCATATGCACTGGTTCAGTCCAATGACAGAACGTCTCGCCGCCCCCTCTATACCACATCACTCATCCTTCTTCTTCTTCTTCTTCTTCTTCTTCTTCTTCTTCTTCTTCTCGAGGTGTTTCGTGCTACTGGTGACAATTCTCGCTGTCTCTTTCCCTCCTCCTCTTCCTCTTCATTACTGTGTTGATGAATCATTTTTCTCAGTGTCCAGAGCCAAATATTTAGTCTCTCATCTTTCCTTGAGCGGCAAATGAGGAAGTTTCTTTGTGCTTGTGGTACATGATAACGAGAGAGAGAGAGAGAGAGAGAGAGAGAGAGAGAGAGAGAGAGAGAGAGAGAGAGAGAGAGAGAGAGTCTAACTTTTCTTACCGGGAGACGTAAAGAGATATGAGGAACTCCGTTGTCTTAGTAAAGATCACAGATAACACAGTCTGTGCAACAAAGGTGGGCAGAGATAGGAGAACGATGAGAGAGAGAGAGAGAGAGAGAGAGAGAGAGAGAGAGAGAGAGAGAGAGAGAGAGAGAGGTTAATGGGAAGGGAAGGTGCTGCTTAACTCAGCGGGAGACAGGAGATCATAGAACACTGGAAGGAGGTGAAGAACACATTCAGGAGGTTGTTTGTGGATCACAGAACATGAGAAAGAGGTGAAGAACACATTCAAGAAGTTGTTTGTGGATCACAGAAGACGGGAGGGAGGTGAAGAACACATTCAAGAGGTGGCTGATGGATCGTGTTACATGGGAAGATGGTGAAGAAGAACAACTGTGTTATGGATGGATACACAACCGAACGCGAGACTTCTGTGCTGAAGATGTTCTCTCTCTCTCTCTCTCTCTCTCTCTCTCTCTCTCTCTCTCTCTCTCTCTCTCTCTCATTCGACGCCTTTCCTAACCCACCCTCGGCTTCTCTGGCGAGGCTTGCCGACGCGCCTTGATACTTCGACCGCCTTCCCCTCGTCAGACGCAGCCGGGTGAAGGAAGGGAAGAGGGGAGGAGGGAGGGAGTGAGGGGGTGTATGCAAATGCCACACACACACACACACACGACCTTTTAAAACATTAATGTCACGCCTCAGCTCCAGTGCCGCTTCCCCACGGGTTACATCTTCCAAGACGGATATCCCCCTCCCTCCTGCGTCTCTCCTCTGATCACACAGCCCCGGGGATGCTGTGATCAAAGCCGAGATGCGAAGGTCAGAGCGAGAATTCTGAGATCACATTAAGGGTGCTGAGATCACGCTGAGGGTGCTAGGATCACATGAAGGGTGCTGAGATCACGCTGAGGGTGCTGGGATCACATGAAGGGTGCTGAGATCACGCTGAGGGTGCTGGGATCACATGAAGGGTGCTGAGATCACGCTGAGGGTGCTGGGATCACATGAAGGGTGCTGAGATCACGCTGAGGGTGCTGGGATCACATGAAGGGTGCTGAGATCACATGAAGGGTGCTAGGATCACATGAAGGGTGCTGAGATCACGCTGAGGGTGCTGGGATCACATGAAGGGTGCTGAGATCACATGAAGGGTGCTAGGATCACATGAAGGGTGCTGAGATCACGCTGAGGGTGCTAGGATCACATGAAGGGTGCTGAGATCACGCCGCTGAGGGTGCTGGGATGACATGAAGGGTACTGAGATCACGCTGAGGGTGCTGGGATCACATGAAGGGTGCTGAGATCACGCTGAGGGTGCTAGGATTACATGAAGGGTGCAGAGATCACAGCTCAGGATGTTATTAACACAGTCACAACGCTTTGATCACACACACACACACACACACACACACACAAAACACATTGCTCTTGACCCTCAGTCACGGGTTAACGATTGTTAACCCCACTTAAAGAACCACTGTTGAATAGACTGACACATCAACCTGTAAAGAGACATTAGGACCACTGAAGTAAACCACCCTTAAATATACGTAGTGACCACTGTGATAAATCACTGAGGGATACGTAAAGACCATTAAGGTAAAGCACTCTTAAAGACACATAAAGACCAGTAAGGTAAATTATCTTTTAAGGGAACGTATGGTAAAACACCCTTAAGAACCATCACCATCTTTACCTCATTACAGCCATACCCATTATTCTCACTAGGGGGAGGCAGGTCGTCTTTAAGTTGACGTAAACTTCTCCCCTTAAGGCCCTTAACGCTTCGTTACCCCTGTCGTAGTTACAACACGGTAGTTACCGTGTTGTAGGCACGGTCGTTACCGGAGGTGTTGTCGTGGTTAACACCCTCCATCAACCATTTGATTTGACCTGGCCAACTGTAGGTCAGAGGAGGAACTTGATACATCGATCCCTGGTCTCTTCTGACGACGGTGTTTCCCAAAACAGCGCCACTCGGTAACACTGCGAGGGGCTCTCTCTCAGCCCCCTCCTCCATGCCTGCTACATTGAGGTACTGTAGGTCAGCGACTGGGTAGCGTGCGACGAGGGTACGAGAGGGAGGGGGAGGGAAAGGGAGGAGAGATACGTTATCTGGAGTGGACTTCAAAAGGCCTCTACAAGTATGTCTACCCCTGTAGCTTCGTGAGATATGGCTGGCTGGCTAGTGGTGGCGTGTGTGTGTGGATGTGGTGTGTGTGTGTGTGTGTGTTTGTGGAGTGGTGAGTGACGGATATAGTTAGGTAGTGATATATGGAGTGGAAAGAGGGGGGAGAGGAGCGAATGTGGGTTGTTGTTTTGCTGTTGTAGGTTGAGAGAGAGAGAGAGAGAGAGAGAGAGAGAGAGAGACCTTGCTGGTCGGTTCAAGATAACTTTGTTTCGCGGTGAGGGACGCCGGCACCGCTGAACTGCAACGAGAGGCGAATGAGAGCATATAGAAGGGAGAGGAGTAGACGAGGACGACGGAGGAAGGGATATAAGGGAATGGAGGAGAAGGTGAGGGTGAGGTTAGGCGACGAAGGGGAATAGGAGGATACAGTATGGGAGAATAAGAAGAGGAAGGAGGGTTAGGGAAGGACATGATGGATGGCGAAGAAGTTTAGGATTCCTCCATCACCCTGTTGTCTTCATCTCGTACAGTGATTTCAGTCGAGACAAGTTATTTCGAGTGTCAGGTGAGTGAACTACAGGTTGGATAGTTATAAATTTACCATCACTGCTAACTTCCTCTTTTTTTTGGGGGGGTTTAAGTTAGGTCCCTCCAGATGCTGAGGTATGGGTCGATCATAAGAGTACGTAAAGATATCTTTTGATCCTTCGAAGATGTGGTGTGTTGATCTTGTGTGTGTGTGTGTGTGTGTGTGTGTTTTGTGTGTGTCTTACCTTCACAAATATCGTCAATAACGTGATAAACGTTGAGGTCTTAAAGGCGTTTCTCCGTCATAAGTTGCCGGGTGGGGGACAACACTACGTGCCATCGTGTCCCTCATCCCTCAGGTGGTTCAAAGGTGGGTCATCGTCTGCCTTCCTCCTCAGCAGTGACCTGCTGAAAATCGTGAAAGAAAGGACCCTACGGTGAATGCAGTGAAAGACACTGTCGTTTTACATTACATATAAACCACATAGCCACAGGTCCTGTGTGTGTGTGTGTGTGTGTAGTCTTATCGTATTAGAAGGAACCCATGGATTGTCCTCACGTACAGAACCATTTCTTGGAGAGGGAGGGAGGGAGGAACTTAAGGAGTGTAGTAATATGTTCCGATTCTTTTCATCCGTTTAGTTCAATAGCCTCAAGTGCGCGCACACACACACACACACACACACACACACACACCAGTTCCGCCATCCACCTAACCACGTTGAGCCCAGGGTCGCACGCCGGGAAAATAACACTTGGGGTTCGCTTCGTCCCCGGGAAAAATTATCTTTATCTTAGTGGTCTTCAAGATGCCCGAGTTACCCGCTAATGTTTCTTTCCGGAACTTGAACTAACTCCCTAAGTCAATCTCTGGCTCGCTTGGTCTCTGTGTAACGTAATTTGGCGACTTGAAATTTCATTAAGGCTTTGCTGGAGGTTCGAGTTAGCGTAACCCGGCCAAGCGTGAGGGCGATCCTCCTCGAATTTGGTCGAAAGATTCAATTTTTTTTTCCCCGTTTTCAAACGTTATGCGACTGGGGGGGAGGTACGGTCGCCGCCGCCAGGGTACCTGTGATCCACTGAACAAATACGGTTCAGCGCCAGAGTGGCAGGCAGAGCGGCGGGGAGGCCCGGAGCTGAAAACTATCGCCTCCCATCAGGCGCGGAAGCCAATATGGCTTTATGGGCGTCACGTAATCTATCCTTTGTTTGTATTGGGATCAGTTGCCGTCAGATGGATGCGTTTTCGATCGACGACCCGACCGGATTAGATTTGCGACCGCCGATACATACATCTTAATGGCCATCTTGAGCGAGCAAGAGAGACAGAGAGAGAGAGAGAGGTACTATATATTTCCCGGTGCCTGGTGACTGTGAGGAAATACAAGTAAACACAAGCCAGTCTCCCGGTGCCTGGTGACCGTGAAAAAAAAGATATATATACAACACAGGCCAGACTGAATTTACATTTTGGTGCCGGATGACTGTGAAAATATCCTAAAAATGACTGGTGGGTGGCGGGAAAATTCACGTTAGCAGAATGCACACATTCTTAATCATTTTAATGGTTTTTTGGGGGTTAGGGAGGGGGAGGGGGAAAGCAGTACTCATACACATAAAAGTGAATCAAATGCGCCCATTTTGAGCGGCGACGCCATGGGTGTAATGATCTGTGGTGTTTTGATGTCATTCGGAGTTGGTGATCCCCTTTGACCTGACTTGTTCTAAGGGGTTTATGTCAAAGGCCAGGCCATCTTTGAAGAGCCGTGCGCGTGTGGTGTCGTGCCCAAAGGTCGTACCGTCGTGCCTAAGGGTAAGTGGTAGTACTACTGTCGTGTTTAGGAGGTTGAAATGAATGGAGATAAAAGAGGATTCGTGTGTCTGTCGTTGCTGAAGACCATATGCTCACACCCACCTCCCCTTTCCCTCGGACACAGCACGAGGGGATATTGAGGAGTGTACCTTAAAGCACACTTGGATTCTACGACCACTTATGAAGGGTTGGGTATTAACACACACACACACACACACACACACACAAAGAATAAATAAATCCATTTCCCTCCCAGCGTTCAGTTAGTGATTTAAATCTCAACCTGTTTTTTTTTTATCAGCATAGAGTCAACTGCGTTGCCGCGCGCTCCCTCCCCCTCCCTCCACCTCTTCCACCCACCACTTCAACTCCACTTCAATCTCTCGATTTTCCCCTCCCTCCCTCCCTCTATGCCTCCTCCTCCTCACCTCACCTTCCCTCCTACCCCTCCATTTTACACTCCAGCCCCCGTCACACCTCCCCCTTCCCCAGCTGGTGGTGGAAACCACCACCAGCTGGCTATCTGGTCCAGTGTGGTCCGCTGTCGTGTAAGGCTCCACCGCGGAGACCGACCCGTGTTTACCCGCTCTTATCCCGGTTGGGGGGAGGGGGGGTTTAACAGGGGGGGGGGGTTGCCAGGTTCTGCTGAAAACACATGTTCTTTGAACTCCATTTTGATGTCTGTGCTCATAGAACGCAGGTGAGGGGGATATATTTATATATGAATTTATATATATATATATATATATATATTTATATAATATATATATATATATCTTTTCTTTCAAACTATTCGCCATTTCCCGCATTAGCGAGGTAGCGTTAAGAACAGAGGACTGGGCCTTTGAGGAAATATCCTCACCTGGCCCCCTTCTCTGTCCCTTCTTTTGGAAAATATGAAAAAAAAAAAAACAGGGGAGGATTTCCAGCCCCCCGCTCCCTCCCCTTTTAGTCGCCTTCTACGACACGCAGGGAATACGTGGGAAGTATTCTTTCTCCCCTATCCCCAGGATATCTGTGTGTGTGTGTGTGTGTGTTTCTGTATGTGTGTGTGTGTGTGTGTGTGTGTGTGTGTGTGTGTGTGTGTGTGTGTGTGTTTCTGTATGTGTGTGTGTGTTTCTGTATGTGTGTGTGTCTGTATGTGTGTGTGTGTGTGTGTATGTGTTTCTTTTCTTCATCCTGTAATTACATATAATCTGTCATGGCGTCACTTGATCCCTCCTTTTATGAATTCTATAAACTCATTCCATGACGAATTATTTCTATCCTCGATTCACTTACGTCTCAGTTCCTCTTCTAAAGTAAATTACTATTGTGAAACGGGTGAAACAAGATGAAAAAGAATAAGCTCTTAAGACTGGAAGAGGTTTATATATAACAAAAAAAAACTATGAATTATGAAACAGACTCGGGCTGAAATACGAATTGTTACAGCAATTAGTGAAAAATATCCGGTGAAGTTAGGAAAAAAAAAGGTACTGTGAAAACAAACACTCGTATAGTGTATATGAAGCACGATTTTCATTAGTGAAATCCAATCCTCTGAAAGAGATATAAATATAAAAGTATAAATGAGAGCATTGCAACCGTCAGCCAAAAAAAAGGCGGTTAAGTCTACCCAGCGGAGGAGGCTAGAGGTGTTCGAACCCGTTGATAGATCTGTGGCTTCGTCTTCGTCACGGATAGTGATTCAGGATTGTGAGGCCAAGTCTAGCAATACAAAGGGAGAGTCAGGAAGCGAATGTGTCATTGTGTAAATGGATGTGTCGTGAGACATTACTCACGACCGCTTGGTGGTTGCGAGAGGCAGTGTGTATGTAGCCGGTGAACAGCAACGGCGTTCGGAGACGGGCGTCATTGCGTAAGGCTTTTCATACATGTTCATAAATCCGGTGATTCAAAAAGCGTAAACTGACCATCCACGCAAGGAGCATCAAGTTCCAACACTTTTGTTCATTAAATATAAATCGGGATCGAAATGCCCCAGAAGGAGTGGAGGTAAATATTCAGCTTCTGAAGATGATTATAATCGTGATTTCTAGAAAACGTCTTTCAAAACATATTTTTTAAAATCCTAGGATTGAACGCAAGTGGCCGAGGTACATGAATTTAATGAACATAATTTGGACTTTATAGTGATTTAAGGAAGCGAAGAAAATTAGCGAAGAAATTTTCCCAATATTTTCAGGGGCAACTGCTGTGTTTGAGTTCGTATTTTGTATTAAATCATTTCCCGGTGACGTAATCTTCATACGTGTTTGAGTTCTAATGTTGACTAATTCGACATGGAAACGATATTCGTTCATGTGTGCATATTTATGTATTTCGACATTTTATTTATTTATTTTATTATTCTTAGTCGTTGTCTCCCGCGTCAGCGAGGTAGCGCAAGGAAACAGACGAAGGAATGGCCCAACCCACCCACATACACATGTATATACATACACTTACACACACGCACATACATTCCTATACATTTCAACGTATACATACCTATATATACAGAGACATATACATATATACACATGCACATATTCATACGTGCTGTCTTCATCCATTCTCGTCGCCACCATGCCCCTCTACCCCCGCACGTAGCTTCGTCTCTTCGATATATAACAACTGACTTTTATTTCTCTCTTGTGTCTCCCCTGATGATGTGATTATTACACGAAAGTGCACTTGGGAACTTATCGTGTTTCATTTTCCCCGTGGACTGATAGGAATATATATATATATATATATATATATATATATATATATATATATATATATATATATATATATATATATATATATCATAATGCCCTCTAACAGCAAGGACTCGAACCCGGGACCTTTGCGTGGAAATATTTGATGGAGCAGATAAGACGATGGATAAAGAGCAGAATTCTGCGGCTTCTGTCTCTCATTGAGGAATACGTCATAACGGCCAGTCCTCGTGTGGCCTCGTGTCCACACAGCAGCTATAGGAAGCAGCGGCCACACTCGACCCTGGGACACACACACACACACACACACACACACACACACACACCTTGTATATAGATAGATAGCTAGATTGATAGACAATTCTGAGAGTGCAGACGATGTTTTTTTGTTTTCTTTTTAGCCCGTAGAGAGAGAGAGAGAGAGAGAGAGAGAGAGAGAGAGAGAGAGAGAGAGAGAGTAAAGCAAGCAGCAGAAACCACGAAGGCAAAGAAAACGTGAGGTACAGCCAACTTAGGTTGAGAACCATGATGTTCACCCACATGGGATTAGATCGGGTTAAATCACAGATGACCTCTTGACCTTATAGCAGAGTGGGGGTGCCAACCCCTTTATTATTGTCCATATCAGTGATGTAGAAAATAAAGAAAAAGAAAAAAAAATACATTCAGACATCATGTTATACATTGAATGACAGTGAGGTTCATCTTTCTTGCATTGTATTGACGTGCCGCATATCATGGGGGAGTGACAAGGCCGGTATTCCCACCGTTTCAGTGTTGATGTGTGGCCCTTGTTGGTAATGACTTGTATGTCGTAAGCACGTTACACGCCTCACCTGTGTGAATATAAACATAAGGAGAATTTCTGATGTTGAAACCCGCGGTGTTCAAACTTGCCGTGTTAAAAGTTCGGGTTTGCCCTTATTTCACTGAACATGCAGGAGGGTGAAAGGAGGGCAAAGAATAGAGTGAATTGGAGCGATGTGGTATACCGGGGTTGGCGTGCTGTCAGTGGATTGAATCAAGGCATGTGTATGGGGGTGGGTTGGGCCATATATATATATATATATATATATATATATATATATATATATATATATATATATATATATATATACCCTGTGTTCGTATTTCCATTGTTGAAATTTCTGATGTTAAGATTTCCAGCATTAGATTCTGCAGAGCTAAAATTTCCATTGTTAAAATCTCCATTGCTAAAAATTCCATTGTTAAAATCTCCATTGCTAAAAATTCCATTGTTAAAATCTCCATTGCTAACATTTCCATTGTTAAATTCTCCATTGCTGAAAATCCCATTGTTAAAATCTCCATTGCTAAGATTTCTAAGGTTATATACTTTTTCTCTGTTCATATCCACAGTATCATAATTTCCAGTGTTTAAAAGAAATCTCTAATATCAAATAATGTTGAATTTTGAATTCCAGGTTACGCCTCGGAAGAAAATGAAACCAGGGTTGACTGAAAGAAATGGCGAGAGGCAACATAGTGGTGGGATCCTGGAAGACAAAGAAAAAAAAATGTATGGTCTCTTCTGAGAAAGATCTCAATGAAGACGTTTCCAGACTTCATATGCCATCACCTTGGCTTTCCAGGTAACACTCCAGCCACATTTTCTATTTTCCCCCCTTGAGCTTCTTGGTATAATAGTGTGCTTGTATAATCTCTCGCCTCTCCTTCTATTTACCTGCAAGCCCATCTCATGCTCCACATCAGTTACTTTAACTTTATTATTATTTTTTCTTTTTTCGTTTCTTAATCCTAACACACACACTCTCTCTCTCTCTCTCTCTCTCTCTCTCTCTCTCTCTCTCTCTCTCTCTCTCTCTCTCTCTCTCTCTCTCTCTCTGTCTCCATGCCTATCCCTCTTTTCTTGATCCAAATTCTATTTTCTTATGATCTAACCAAGGATTTTATTGCCATTCCTATTTTATAAAGCTGTTTTTTTTCTTTCATTGAACTTCAGGATATCTTTCTGTATAGAACGAGACACAGTCTTTACATGGAAGCCTCTATGAAGTGTTGAAAATCCCTGAGGATTGTAGAAAGTCTGTCAGAGAGAAGTGTTAGAAGTTGTTGAAAATGTCTGAGGAATTTAGGAAGTCCCAGTAAAGTGAAGAAAGAGGGTTAAGACTAGAAAATCTTTATATGTATTAGACGAAGTCCACAAGGAATGGAGGAAGTTAGTTAGGCCTGTAAAAAAAAAAATGAGGAAACTCCATCGCACCTTAAGAAGCCCCTATTTGATGTAGAAAGTACCCTAAGAAATAGAAGAAATCCTTAGAACTACGAAAAGTTCTCGAGACCTGTAGAAGGTCCTTAAGTCCAAGGAGAAATATCAAAGGACTTCAGCAAAGTCCCCTTAAGACTGTATATAAAGTCCCCCTACGACCTTCAGAACACTCTAACAACTTACAGGACTTCAGGAAACCTTGAGAAACCCAGTGCCGTGGGAGCTTTCGGGAATACTCCCACGTAAGCATCTGTTGTCCGTAATATTGTTCCAGGAATGGTAAATAAAGACTTCATATGGCGACCTCTGTAAGCAGGTGGTGGCTGACCTCCCGGATGCTCTCTGCTAAACCAGTTAAGCTTACCAGTCGCTAAGTCTTCGTCCTTCCCCGGTCTTGTACCTCCTCCTGCTTCCTACTCTTCCTCCTCCTCCTCCTCCTCCTCCTGCTTCCTACTCTTCCTCCTCCTCCTCCTCCTCCTGCTTCCTCCTCCTTCTCCTCCTCCTCCTCTTACCACTGCTTCCGCTCCTCCTACTCAGACAAAGAACTGTGTCTTAAAAAAAAAAACCACTTCCTTGCGAGACAAGGATTTCAAAGAGCGACACATCCATATGTCCTGACAAACCCAAATATGATCGTAAAACGGCAATTTTTTTTCTAATGCATGAAACGGGGAGGACTGAAGGGGGAAAAAAATAAGCTTCAGGAATTTCCATTTGCCAAAAACACCGTCTCCAGGTAATACTTGGCAACTGAAGCTTTTTTTTTTCTCTTTTTTTTTCCTCCTCCTTCAGTCCAGCGAGCCAAAGGAAACATCACGAGCTTTCCCGATCGCCAAAGTCTACCCTGGAAAAGAAGGAACAGAGAAGGGGGCCATGTGAGGATATTCCCTCAAAGGCCCAGTCCACTGTTCTTAACGCTACCTCGCTAACGCGGGAAATGGCGAATAGTATGAAAGATATATATATATATATATATATATATATATATATATATATATATATATATATATATATATATATATATACCTCAGTTGACGCACCTTTGTATTTCATTGTTTTTCTTTAGCAAAAGAGAAGAGCTATCAAACTATGTTAAAAAAAAAGAAAAAAGAAAAATCACTGCTTCAATCATAGCTGCCATTCTCTGGTAGAGGATTCTGTAGGTTACTTCTGATACGTCCTTCGGCCCAGAGCCACTCACGGCAGCGATAGGAAGTTGGAATATCATTACCCGACATTACCATACCAGATGTTCCCCTCTAGACGAAGTGAGGTATACGAGGGGCAAGGGTAAGAGGGCCCTCCCTGGCATCCCTCTGTGTCCAACCGACGCAAGAGATCGTGTCTTTATACAAGGAGGAACTGGGAGAGGCTCTCGTGGCCTCCATAATGTGGAAAAGCTAATGAAGTTCCGTATTTTGAAAGCTAAGGAAGTGCCGTGTTTTTGAAAGCTAAGGAAGTTCCGTGTTTTGTAAGCTAAGGAAGTTCCGCATTTTGAAAGCTAAGGAAGTGCCGTATTTTTGAAAACTAATGAAGTTCCGTATTTTGAAAGCTAAGGAAGTTCCGTATTTTGAAAGCTGAGGAAGTTCCGTATTTTGAAAGATAAGGAAATTCCGTATTTTGAAAGCTAACGAAGTTCCTTACAGTTAAAGTTAATGAAGTTAGTGCAAATATTTTTCCTTTAGTGTGGGTTAGGGTGATACATCTCTCTCAAAATTCATATTCTAATTTCGTCAAATAATTACTTTATTAATGAACTATGACTTTCCCTTGTTTTGATTTTTATGATAATAGAATTAACACAAAAATGTTTTAAAATGACATTGATAAGTAAGGAACATAACATATTAAAATTTAGATGTCATCATTCATCAGTAGTTGACTTTCTGTCCACATTACAATTGCTCTTTAAGAACACAGACCTTAAAAATGTACATATACATGAATGTATACAGGCATATTCAATCATACTGAAGCTATAAATATTATAGAAGTCATGTCATGCCTCAGTATAATATAGCCACTGGCCACAGAACAGAACGGCTCAAGTGTAAACATTCCCATTTTCTTTTTCTTCCTTTTTTTCAGCATATTCGCGTTCACCTTCCCTGGCTGGCTATGAGAACTCACCTCTTCGTTACTTGACTGTGATCTGTCCTCCCCAGCAGGCCTAAAGACAACGAATTGGAAACTCTGACAGCACGAGACAACGACAGCAGAAATCTTACAGTAAGTGTTGATCACCGAAAACCGTTTTCTTTGATGAAATTATGAAGGTAGAGCAGTTGTGGTGGAGTAAGCGATGTAAACGGATTCGTAAGATGATTGCGCCCGAATTTCCAACGTTGAAATTAGTTACGTAGATTTGTATGATAGGAATTAACAGACAAACACCAAGTCTGCTCATTACACCTGAAATCGTGTATCCCTGTATGTTATATATATATATATATATATATATATATATATATATATATATATATATATATACATATGTGTGTGTGTGTGTGTGTGTGTATGTGGGTTGGTTGGGCCATTCTTTCGTCTGTTTCCTTGCGCTACCTCGCTAACGCAGGAGACAGCGACAAAGCAAAATAAATAAATAAAAATACTATATATCAGGGCGTGTTCAATTTTTTTTTTTTTTTACCATTGATGGTTACAACTTGATGGCCCTTATGACCCCGGCCACTCGTTAGGCTTAAAGCTAAAACCCCCCCTCTCTCACCTCCGCCTCACCATCCCTACCCTCACCTTCCCTCCATAAAAAAAATATATATATATATATGACCGACCGTCCGGCAGTCGAGATCTTCCGTTCTCGGATCAACCCCCCCCCCCCCCCCCCCCGATCTTGCCCATCACCACTGACGCTGGAGTAAATGAACGACTTAACCATCTCTTTTCTCTCTTTTTTTTTTCTTTCTTCTTCTCCCTTGTGCTTACGATGTATTGTTTCTGTCCAGCTTTGTTCAAGAAGATATTATGAGGGAGTGGCATTAAGGCCTGTACAGCGTGGGTGAACAAAGGGTTGGGTGATGTGGAATGGGGCTGGTGTGGATGGGACGGAAAAGGGGGGAAAACAGTGGGCTAGGCTAAGAAAGGGTGGTGTGTGTGAATAGGGCTGGTGGTGTTAGCGTCAGCATGCTTGGTAAGGTGAGGGAAGGGTGGGCTGATATTCTTTGTGTCAGCATGGCTACTAGAGGAGGAGGTAATGTTTGTGTCAGCATGGCTTTTAGGGGAGGGGCTGATGTGTTGTCAGTTAGGCTTCTACGTGAGGAGGGGCTGATGTGTTGTCAGCCAGGCTACTGCGGAAGGAGGGGCTGACGTGTTGTCAGCTAGGCTTCTACGGGAGGAGGGGCTGATGTGTTGTCAGCTAGGCTACTGCGAGAGGAGGGGCTGATGTGTTGTCAGCTAAGTTACTGCGGGAGGAGGGGCTGATGTGTTGTCAGCTAGATGCTGACGTCGTTAGCGTCAGCATGTCTGCTGGAGGAAGGGCCTGGCCTTGTTAGCGTCAGCATAGCTGAAGTTAAGCAAGTAACTAGTTAGGAAAGATGGCAAGAAGTACTTTTTCTAGAATAGGAGTGTTGAGTAACGTGAATAAACTTCGTTATATGAGATGGTGAATTTGGACAGAGCCACAGAAGTTGTAGAAAAATGTACGATCGTAGAGAAAGATCAAGAGATGGGGAGACCCAAGGGTATAGAACACTCTCCTCGTACTGTAGATACAGGAGATTACACACTTCGCCTAGAAAAAAAAAGAAAAAACAAGAAAAAGAAAAAAACAGACTTCTTTTTCCCTCCCCTTGGCAGAACGCCTTTGTGCTGTCCATCGCTAAGAGAGTGATGACCCCTTCTGAACTCCTCTCTCTCTCTCTCTCTCTCTCTCTCTCTCTCTCTCTCTCTCTCTCTCTCTCTCTCTCTCTCTCTCTCTCTCTCTCTCTCTCTCTCTCCCTCCTCCCCCCCCCTCTCTCTCTCTCTCTCTCTCTCTCTCTCTCTCTCTCTCTCTCTCTCTCTCTCTCTCTCTCTCTCTCTCATGATATCTTTTCCTCTCTTTGAATCTCCGCCATTAAGTCTCTCACGTTTTCGACCGCTTCTTTTTCTAAAGTCTCGTTTTCTCGTATCTGATCACCTCGATGGCTTTCCCCAGTGCTAGATCTGCTCGTGATGTGTTCCATGTGATTGGCCTACAGTACCTTTGTATGGCGCGTATTGATGACACTTTTATCATAGCCTTCCACGTCTCCAGATCATTCTACAGGGTGTGGCATAAGTCGTAGCCTTCCACGTCTCCAGATCATTCTACAGGGTGTGGCATAAGTCGTAGCCTTCCACGTCTCCAGATCATTCTACAGGGTGTGGCATAAGTCGTAGCCTTCATCGTCTCCAGATCATTCTACAGGGTGTGGCATAAGTCGTAGCCTTCCACGTCTCCAGATCCTTCTACAGGGTGTGGCATAAGTCGTAGCCTTCCACGTCTCCAGATCATTCTACAGGGTGTGGCATAAGTCTTTGCTTTCTCAACTTCCTTCCAGTAGTTTCTTTTTTTATTATTATTATTTTTCTGTTTGTCACTGTTGTTTGATGCATAGCCTCGTCTGATGGTCGTTCCTGTACAGCAGTTGTATATGGATCAATTTCCTCATCTCATTCTCATTCTCAGGGTTCTGTCCCGTTTTCTACGCCTTTCTGTCCATAAATGATCTTTCTCTTCCGTTTCTAATCCTTTATTCTCTCTCTCTCTCTCTCTCTCTCTCTCTCTCTCTCTCTCTCTCTCTCTCTCTCTCTCTCTCTCTCTCTCACCATCCTTCTTCTAATACTCATTCTTTTTTTTCCTGAGCTAGAAGGCAGTTCTTCCCTGTTACCTCTATCGGAGAATCATCCTTTCGTTGCCCTCATTCCAATCTGGAATCATCCAAGATTCAGCCATGTAGTGATGCATAGAAAACGCGTTGGACGTGACCATTCACTCCGCTCCATCCCGGAAGTCCCACGTCATCAACATAACGAACATCTACGTACTTCCCCAGACCACGGGAGTGTGTTGTATAATTTGCCGTAATGTCTTTTCTGGTGAGGAGAGGCGTTACGTCTCTCCATCGGGCCATGTCCTTCCTAATACAGAGTTTCTCCTCCCCTCCACTCTCACTTGATGACAGTGGAATTCAAAAGAAAAAAATTTGTCTCGTTAATTCTCCTTGCATCACCTCTCCTCAGCCATCTTTTTATGTACGCTGCAATGCTTATGTATGCTTGTATATATATATATTTAGTTTTATACTTAATCGCAGTCTCCTGCGTCAGCGAGGTAGCGCAAGGAAACAGACGAAGAATGGCTCAACCCACCCATATACACATGTATATACGTAAACGCCCACACACGCACACATACATATGCATTTCAACGTACACACACACACACACACACACACACACACACACACACACACATATATATATATATATATATATATATATATATATATATATATATATATATATATATATAACTACGAGCGTAATGGAAAACGAGTCTTGTGAATCACTTGCTGTCTAACGTTATGTGTGTGAGATGGTGAGAGTATATGCTTTTGTAAACTGAGTGCCAGCAGCCCACGTGTGAGTGAGGCAGAAAAAAAAAATACAGCTGGTGCAAAGGAGTGATAACTGACAGTCACCCTTCCAATACTCAGGCGGGGTCAGTACCGAAGGTTAGTGCCGGTAATGTACTTCCTCCCTGGCCAGTGCCTCCTGTCTACCACCTCTTGCCGAGAAGGGATTTGCTGACGTAACACCTGGTACAGGGAAAGACGTAAGGCTGGGTGAGGACGTAGCGCCCATCGCAGCGAGATCGTGGAGGTTTACGAGTTGTCCAGTGTTCAGTGCGAGATGGCGAACGTGTATAAACATTCTTCGTCATTGCGAGAGGCACAAAAAAGAAAATGAAATAAAAAAATTAAAGGAAAGACAAGCCACCTTGGGGCGCCAAAGGAGTGAAACCTGACAGCCAATGAAGTGCTGGCTCACTGCGCAGGCGTCGCGTGCCCTCCCGACATCTCCTCCGGTCGTCGAGAGAGAGAGAGAGAGAGAGAGAGAGAGAGAGAGAGAGAGAGATAGAGAGAAAGAGAGAGAGAGAGAGAGAGAGAGAGAGAGAGAGAGAGAGAGAGAGAGAGAATCTTCCTTTAAAAGAATTCAGGTACACAGGAGCTCAGCAGAACCATTCATAGTGTAAACTGGAGAAAGTAGTTTTTCTATACTCCTTCAATGAACACAAGAGACCATCTTTCTCGACCTGTTTACCGAGCAAACACTGGGAAGTGGTCTTCGGGTCACCGACACATAGAGGTGCTTTTCACGACCGAATGACACAGGACTCTGAACCTTCCGTGTTGAAGTTCATTAGCCACTTAAGCTCTCGGAAGAGTAACAAAGTCTCTCAAATTAATCTTAATGGTCAAATATACTCAGTATAGTGGATGACTTTAGGGGTGGGATGGGGGGAGGAGTCCAGTGTGTACCTAGGATGAGTATAGTGGATGTAGGACTCATGAAGTTTAAATGAGTATGATTAATACACTAAAGGGCCAGTGTACATAATAAATGAGTACCAGTCAGTCGGAACCAGCATGTTCCGAGACTGGAAAAGAAAACGAGAATCCTTAAAAAGGGGAGGTTGGAACCGGAAGGAGTGAAGCAAAAAGGTTCGAATCAGAAGCGGCAGACTAGACGTTTCGAATCGAAACCAGTGAACTGAAGGTTCGAACAAGAAGCAGTGAAACAAAGATTCGAACAAGAAGCAGTGAAACAAAGATTCGAACAAGAAGCAGTGAACCAGAGATCCGAACAAGAAGAAGTAAGGTAAAGTTTCGAACCAAGAGGCAGTAAACCAAAGCTTCCGAACTGTAAAGCAGTGACAGATAAAAACCACAGCCTACGAGGACGAAAAGGAACCGAAGCTTAAGAGGACCTGGAAAAACCAGTGTCTACGAGGCCTTGGAAGAACTATGGCTGACGTAGGTTTTGAAGGGACCACGACTTATGCTGGGGAAGATGAGTGTACGGGAGTACAGTGACGCGCCTGTTAGCGAAACAGCGGAGCCGATGATGAAGTAAATCCTTTAGGTTCATGAGTCATCTCGTCGAGAACGACTCGTGCTTGCTACAGTAGACAGCCAGAGCAATGATCCACTTCAGCAGACAGCTAAGGACTTGAACGTACATTAGGAAACAGCTGGGGCACAGATCTGCTTCAGGGTGCTGCCAGGGATTCGAACTTCATCAGGAAATGGCCAAGACTCGAACCAGCCTCAGGAGACAGCCAGAACTCGAAGCTGTGTCGGTAGGCAACCGCGACAAAAGCAGGATTCACTGAAACTTCCTTCTGGGAGGACAGCCAGGAAGCGCTCGAAACTACCCCAGGAAACAACCAACATATAACCTGCTTCAGGAGACGGCCTGGAAACCCTAACCTCCTTCAGGAGACTCAAACACTCGAAGGCACTACAGGCGCAACCAGATTCATCAAGAATTTAATCAGAATTTTGACTCCACATTAACTGAAATAACTACAGTGTCTCGTTTATGCCACCAGACCAAAGAACCACAGGAGTTCTCGATGCAGTTGGAAACACAGTATTGATATCTGCTACGCTAGACCGACTCGCTTGTCTATCTTCATAGATGGTTCACTCTCGTCCAAACCGTTTCTGATTCAAAGGCTCGCATAAGCTCTTGAGCCCTTTTTTGATAACTTTCTTTACACTTATCTTACGTTAACGCTATACATGGAGCATTCCTTTTAATCCTGTAGGACGTTTCCACCGTCTTATGGGCTCATGTACGATTTAATCTTTTCTGTGATGTGATGATACTTGGGAAGAGGATTCGTATAGTCTGTGACGAACCAGTTTCATTGTGATTTTTTTTTTTGAGGGGGGTAAGGGAGATCTGAATCTAAGGCCCGTGTGAAAAGGAGGAGGAGAGGATGATGGTTTTGACTCCACCCATTTAACCCCTTGACCACGACGGTGCGACCCTTCATGGTATGATAGTCTGGGACCTGACCTGACCTTGACCTCACCCTTAAAAAAAAGGTCAGGTCAAGAAGTCTGGCCATCGAAGGGGTTAATGGCCTCTGGTGTTCGGAGCAACACCGACATCTTTTTTTAACATATTCGTGAAGACTTTATGAATTTCCAGTAACATTTTGGTCATGTCTTACGTCCCCTGGTACATTAATCCTCCGCCCAGCCACATCGTGTGTTACCAGTTTCTACCTACAAACCTCCTACAATATTGAAGTCTTTCAGGGGAGAATAATTCTTGATATTATCTCTATATATTTCGTTTATTTATTTATTCATTCATTTATTCATTCATTTTCTATCACGTTGTTTATTTTCTTTGGTTTTCCTGTCATATGTACTGTGGAATACGATCTGATGCAGGAATTAATGTGTACTGATATGTAAATTAGTCTCTCTCTCTCTCTCTCTCTCTCTCTCTCTCTCTCTCTCTCTCTCTCTCTCTCTCCCTAACTGCTGCGTCTATAATTACGGAACTAGTTATGACTTCTTCCTCCGTCAGCACCTCTTCCCTTTACTACTGACGAAGCAGCAGGAGCAATTAACCCGCCTCGCCTTCAGAACAGGGGCAGCCGACCGTGCGACCATCAAGAGGAACTCCTTTCAGCCCCGGGAGAGAGAGAGAGAGAGAGAGAGAGAGAGAGAGAGAGAGAGAGAGAGAGAGAGAGGGAAAAAAAGAGCAAAGTGGTGCTTTTCTCACTTGGAATTTTCCAGATCAGGTACACGTATAGGGAGTTCCGTTAACCAGATTTTAGGTATGAATGGCTCTTTATATATAATAAAACCTTGATTTCTTAAGGTTTACGTATTTAAAAAAGAAAAAAGATTTATTTTTTTTTTTCCCCCAGTACCCAACCATAACGTGATTTCGAGTACCATGTTCCCTTAGCAGCCCAGCCTAGCCTAGCCTAGCCTAGCTCCCCTACCCACCTCACCTCTCTTTCCTGGAGATTAATTAGAAATGAGAGTTGATTGGTAATGCTCTGTGGGTCTGGGGAGTGAGAGCTGATTGTCCTCATTGCTTCGAGAGGTTAAACCAGGAGTGTGTCCCTCACCGGGTTTCAACCTTCAACAAACTTTTATTATATTTTCATATATATATATTTTTTTTTTCGGGCTTTTATTCTGAAGTCTTTTCTAAACCTGTAAAAGCTCTATATTTACTTTATTTTTTTTTCCCTCCCTTGGAGTGACTTATGTAACTACCCTGTCGTAAGAATTTTTCTTTTTTTTTCATGTTTGAAATGTTGAATGTTTAAATATTTGGTTTAAATATTACGGCTGAAATGTTCTCCTTTATCATGAATAATTCATTCATCTTCTTTCACCTCGGTTGCTGAAGTTTCTTCTGCCTTCATATGATGCTGAAGGCGAGGCGTTCCAATTTTTTCCTTGGTGTCATGTCGGAGTTGGTGTGCGCCGCATGACACATGACAGCTTATATATGACACCCAGGGGTTGACAGACGTGACACTCATTCACAAGTTCCAGTAGCGGGAAGTGGCTTGTCTGTTGTGTGTCGCATCTAAGTTCCTGCGTGTCACATTTGAGTCGTGTGTCGCATCTAAGTTACCTCGACACATATCCGAGCCATAATGTGTCACATCTGAGTTCTGTGTCACATCTAGGCTCCTTGGGCTCCTATCTTGAGCTATGTGTCACATCTGAGATCGTGGATGAGGCAGAGATGAGAGTGTTGGAAGCCTGGATACACACTGCCCCAGCCATGATGGCCAACATCTCTGGACTTCCTCGCGCGGTCGAGATGAGACGCAAGTCTCGCATTTCGTTTCGAATCGTTTCGAAAAAGATATATATGACAACTCGAGGATCATTCCACCCCGCTTGAATATAGGGTCAACTGGATGTGATATACTACACACAGCCTGATGGGTTTTCTGTTACCTGTTACCTCTGTGTTTTTACATACGAAATTTGAGAGATGCATTCTCCCAAACCTGACGCTTCCATTGCAATTCTAGATCTTTCTTACCCCACCTTACTAACGTATATACGAATATTCACAATATTTCGTCTTATATAAAAATTATTTGACAATATTTAGTCTTTACTTATGATTATTGACATTTCGTCTTCTTCCTCCTTTTATTCTCTGTTAATTCCTCTTTGCTTTTCATATTCCCTTAAGGTGCGCCCAACCCTACATCAGCAGTGCCTTACATCTTCCTCAGGTAGTGCCAATCCCTCCACCAGCAGTGCCAGGCTCCTCCCTTTAATAGTGCCACTCCCTTTAGCAGTGCCAGGCTTCTTCCTTTAGTAGTGCCACTCCCTTTAACAGTACCACTCCCTTTAGCAGTGCCACTCCCTCCACCAACAGTGCCAGGATTCATCCTTCAGCAGTGCCACTCACCCCGCCTCCCCACACTTCCCCGCCCTCTCCACAAGCCAGGTCGTACCAGCGTGAGTTATTCCAGGTCGTACATCATGACCACCTGTGGCCAGCCCTCTGCCTCTCACTTCCCTCTTCTCTCTCTCTCTCTCTCTCTCTCTCTCTCTCTCTCTCTCTCTCTCTCTCCCCCCCCCCCGTGTCTTACCCTCCCCATATTCTTCTCTCACCATCCCTCACGCTTCTCTCCCGCCCTTCTCCACTCCTGCCCACTGATTTGCTCATCCTTTCCATTTCTCTCCTCCTTCTGTGCCTCCATTTCCTCCCCAAGCTCCCCACCTCCTCTCACTCTCACCCCTTTCCCACACACACACACACACACACACACACACACACACACACACATGTATACATATATATCAGGGTGGGAGAGAAATTAGTAACCAACTAGATGCGTTTGGCTGGAACGTACCCTAATCATGGCTATTTCGGATGAAAATAAAAATGTAGAGGAAGTGGAAAAGAAATGGGGGTAATTATTGCACTTGTGGTGTTTGTAGTTCTTGCCTCTTACATGTGGAAAGGTTGTGGTGGCAGAGGGAAAGGAGGAAGAGAGTTCCACAGCTTCACCGTTCCAAAGAAGGAGGCATCATAACGGTCAATCCTCACTAAAGTGGTGGGTGTGTCAACAAAGAATCTATGGGAAGCAGCGACTAAGTGCGTGCCAGGGATACAAGCCTCAGTGGCAGGGATACACACACACACACACACACACACACACACACACACACACACCTCCCGAGATCAGTGGCCAAAGTGGTACCTGCAAAACAGGCAACATGACGGCGAGGGAAAAGGGATGAGTGAAGAGAGATGAAAACTAGAAAATCAGAGAACAGGAAACTTTTTTTTCCTCCACTGTGGCTTAGAGAGAGTTGAGGAGGAAGACGCCCCAAACACCGAACTTTTTCTACGCGTTTGCCTTGCTCACTGTAGACGCACACGCATAACAACACTTTATGACCTGTAGTCCTGACCGATGGACGTGGTCAGCTTCCTGGGTGCTGCTGGCGCCTTTGGCGAGACTGTGTCACTGGGATGGCAGCTTTGTCAAAGCACCTCCCACTCCAAAGGAGTCCCACCAGCGTGTGCGTCTCTTGAGAGGCCAGAGAGGGATTGAGATCTTCACGCAGGCAGGCATGCTAGCAGACTCGAACCCTCGAAGGTGCAAGTATATCCCAAGGTTATGATAACTGCCTCAGTCGCCACCATCGTCTTTCATCATTCCACTAAGTGTACCTGGTCGAAGGTGGGTGGGGTCTCCTTGTATGCAAATTCCTTTTCATCCCTGACGTGGCCCTCAAAATTGCCACTTAGCACGCCAGACTGCCAATATTGTCCTTTTGAACGGACACTCCTTGTCCCCCTGCGTCCCACGGCTTTAAGAGAGGGTTGAAGCGAATCACTTGGGTGCGGGGGTGTGTAGATGAGTAGGCGGTGAAGCCACATAGTGTAAAGGGTGGTTAGAAAATCGAATGTTTTACTGCCTCATATTTTCATACCTGTTTACCTTCGCTATGTGACGACATCTGATGGACCTCGAGAGGTAAATGGTCGTTGTTTGTGTTGGTCAGATGATATTGTGGAACAAGTGATTCCGCCGACGATTCATTGCTCTTTTTGCATATCCAGTGTCATAGTTTACAACCCTAAGGAAAGTCACCTCTGCGGAATTTTTTTTGTACGTGTTGTTGATCTGTGTTGATGTGTTGGTACTTTTCACGAAGTTTGATTACTATAAAGTTCAATACTCTTAAGCAAATGGAAGATATTCCGACATGGATAGTTACAGATACTGAGCAGGATTTAGTGGAGCGTACACTGAGCAGTGTACACTGAGGAGTGTACTCAAAGAAGCTTAAGCTCAGTAGTGTACGCTGAGAAGCGTACAATGAGGAGTATACGCTGAGAAGCGTACGCTCTCAAGCGTAGGCTGAAGACAATGCTGAGGCGTATATGTTGAGACGTATATGCTGAGAAGTATGAGCCGTATGCATTGAGAAGTGTAATGCTGTTCAAAGTATACATAGAGGAGTGTCCACTGAGGAGTATGCTGTTCAAAGTATGCACAGGAGTTTCCACAGGAGTATGCTGTTCAAAGTATACACAGGAGTGTCCACTGAGGAGTATGCGTTTCAAAGTATACACAGGAGTGTCTACTCAGGAGTATGCTGTTCAAAGCATACACAGAGGAGTGTCCACTGAGAAGTGTACATTAGAATAGATTCAAATTTACCAGACGCAGTTCTCGTAAAACATCCTTTCTTCTGGTACTGCTTCCTCCATATTTCCTAGTGAGAGGAGACGATAAGAAAGATAAAGTAAGATTATATTCCCTCCAGAGACGCCCTCTTGAGGTGTTTATACGTCGTTGCGTTTGCCATATCCATCCATTTCCTGTACTTTCCCCCACTGGTTAGGGAAGAGACTGGGACAGTGTGTGTGTGTGTGTGTGTGTGTGTGTGTGTGTGGGTGAGTGGCCTCCTCTCTCTCTCTCTCTCTCTCTGGTATGACCATTTATTCTCATATTCATCAATTCTCTTGGAATTCTTCGTGGCTGTGGATGGCACGAGAGGCCTCGAACCCGTCCCTCTCGGGTAATGTCGCCTTTAACTCCCATGATCATTCGTCGTCTTAATATTTCTCCCCCACATATATAGAGGGAGGAAGAGTTTATAAGTCGTCCATCTCCCCCAAATATTTTCCTCCCCTTTTTTTCCCTCCTGTATTGTTTCCTCTTGATTTCTTATTCTCATAGAGAGGGAGGGAGAGGCGTAAAGAAGTCGTCCCTCACAACTAACATTGCCTCTTAACTCTCATTTCCCTCATAGATCATCTCCTCAACTCTTCCCTCATGATGAGGGAGAGACGTGTGAGTATATATAACACGTTCCCTCCCTCTCGTGATCATCTCTTCTCTCCCTCCCTCCTTTCTCCCTCCCTCCCTCACCCACCGCCACCCTCGTAGCTGGATGGAGTGGCCTATAACTCATCCTTCGTGGTTGATGAGGCCCAAATTCTCATCAGCCGTGAAGGATGCTCGGTGATGTTAAGAACTGTAATCCCCCCCTATGAGCGTGGAGTCGGCTTTACAGTCGTCCTTCGCGGTTAGACGGGGGAGGTATGTGACCTTATGGCGACGACGACGAGGAGAGAAATCGGTCGAGGCGAGCGGAAAGTGACCTTGAAAAAGGTGTCTTGATTAACGTTCATTTTGTAGTCTGACGCTCGTGTAGGAACGCGACCAAGTGAACGGCAGCCAGACTCGCTAAAGAACGTGGGAAAAGGTGGATGGCTCGACTCCACGAGGAACGTGATCAAGTGAATGTATAGGCCGGGCTCCACAAAGAACGTGAGCAGAGGAACGTCCAACATCCACAAGGATTGTGACTTAAGTGAACGGCCAGACTCCACGAGGAACGTGATCACGTGAACAACCAGTCTTCTCCTCTATGAACTTGACTAAGTGAACGTCAAGACTCCATAATGAACGTGACCAAGTGAAGGGCCAGACTCCAGAAGATATATATATATATATATATATATATATATATATATATATATATATATATATATATATATATATATATATATATATATTTAGTTATATTTAGTTATTTATGTTATACTTAATCGCTGTCTCCCGCGTCAGCGAGGTAGCGCCAGGAAACAGACGAAGAATGGCCCATCCACTCACACACACACACACACACACACACACTGTGTGTGTGTGTGTGTGTGTGTGTGTGTGTGTGTGTGTGTGTGTGTGTGAATAAGAAAGAGTAAAGAATTTTCGAAGGTAATTTTCGACAACAGACAGTGTCGGGGGAGTTGCCAGTTGGTCATAATGCGTCTCCGCCCAGGAACTTAACGATTCAGCGCAGTTGCTGCCCAACTTTTTATTATTATTATTATTATTATTATTACTTTTATTATTTTATGAGAAATTTTAGTCAAAATTGGCGGGTGGGGGAGTCTGTCCAGCCCTCAGGGACACACACTTACTGTGAAGCCCTCACTTCTGTGGCGCTGGGCTGAATGGGTTCATGCTTGAAGTCAATATAATTTCCATCTCTATCTTCTTTTTCTTCATAGAACGAGAGCGAGCGACTGTGATATGGACTACTGTATAGGTAATGGTGACCTAGAACAACCGGCACCGAACGTAGGACAACCGGCATCGAAGCTAAAGCAACCGGTACCGTCCCAAAGAATGAATGTGACGGCATCGTAATGTCCACACACTGGCCAGCCGGCATCCGAAGCACGTAGGGTTAAGGGACGGTTGGAGAAGCCAGCGTCTCTGTGATGAATATAATGTGGAAGTGTTAGGATGGATGTTATGATATTATACCCTTGAGTACGGCGGTACGACCCTTGACTACGGTGGTACGACCCTTGACTACGGCGGTATGACCCTTGAATACGGCGGTACGACCCTTGAGTACGGCGGTACGACCCTTGAGTATGATGGTATGACCTTTGAGTATGATGGTACGACCCTTGAATACGGCGGTACGACCCTTGAATATGGTGGTACGACCCTTGAGTACGGTGGTACGACCCTTGACTACGGTGGTACGACCCTTGAGTACGGTGGTACGACCCTTGAGTACGGCGGTACGACCCTTGAATACGGCGATACGACCCTTTAATATGATGGTACGACCCTTGAGTACGGTGGTACGACTCCTGAGTAAGACCCTTGAGTATGACGGTACGATCCATGAGTACGACGGTACGACCCCTGACTACGATCGTACGACCCCTTGAGTACGATAATACGTTCGCCTGACCTCTGTGACCTGACCAATGACCTTCAAGTCAAATATGGAACATCGCGAGGCCTTCATCATGATGAACCCCATATATCTAAGACGACCATACTGATGTATACAGACAGACAGACGTTAGGGGACTTGGGAATAATGCAGCATTTCGGAATTAATTTCATCATCAGCCATTTCCAAAGGACGTAATCCAACAGGACGCATACACACACACACACACACACACACACACACACACACACACACACAAAGAAAAAAAGTCTATAGCTGATGCGGTCACAGCGTCAATTCATTCGTGGTTGCCAGAGAGAGAGAGAGAGAGAGAGAGGGAGAGAGAGAGAGAGAGAGAGAGAGAGAGAGAGAGAGAGAGAGAGAGATTTGGTTAAGCTTTTGATATGATTGTGGAGTTGCGCCCGGGGGCCAAATTCCTTCACGGCTCACTCGGCTATCGGCAAAGGCGGGCAAATAATCCCTGTCGACTGAGTCAATAAAGTCCGTATGTATATCTTTTTTTTTTTCAAAACATTCTGTCAAAACCCCCCCATGACACACACACACACACACACACACACACACACACACACACACAAACCCGGTCTCTCTCTCTCTCTCTCTCTCTCTCTCTCTCTCTCTCTCTCACTGCGTGTTGAGATAAGGCACTTGTGTTGTTTGTTGACCGGACGAGATAGGGCCTGTACGTATTGGTGGAACATTGCTGGTTTTGGATGCTGGCTGGCTCTCTCTCTCTCTCTCTCTCTCTCTCTCTCTCTCTCTCTCTCTCTCTCTCTCTCTCTCTCTCTCTCTCTCTCTCTCTCTCTCTCTCTCTCCAAGGTCTCCTACCCACCTCCCCTCGTCCTCCTCTTGCAACTCTCCTCTAGTGGTTCGAGTGTTTGCGTTTGACGGAGGAAGGTAGGTGGAGCGGGGGGAAGGGAAGGATGTTGGAAGTTTGGGGGTATATATAGACGTGTGTTAGGACGATGTGTGATAACCCGTGGCACAGCGAGCTGTTTGTGTTGCCCACATGTTGGTTAATAGCCGGACACAGAGGGGCCGCTGTGCCGGCAATTTGTGTTTCAGGCCTGAGTGCCGATTCGAGTTCCATTTGTTGATAACATGTTGATGCGTTTTAGACAAGTCCTCCCACCTTTTTTTTTTGTATGAGAGAAAACGGATGGCTTATTGTTTGTAAAAACTCGGTCTGTGACAGTAATGGATGACAAGAGTATGCATGGATAATTGATTTACATTTATTTACACTGCAACCATGCAAAAAGCACCCAGGAGGACGATAAAGTGGTCGATCAAAATTCGATTTAAGTTACCCCTATGTGTGAAGAAGGCTACCTTCCGATGAAAATGGTGACACAGAAAACAGGGACGACTCGTCGGCGTAAACCTAAGTTATCTGCTAGACTCAGCAGTGATTACTGTTGACTTAAAAGGGAACAATGAGGACCAGGCGTGATTGTTGAATAGAGTAGTGAGACATTGTCTCCAATACGACACAAGAACTTCCTTATTTACTTTAGAATATGACCCTGAGCAGAAAGTGTCTCTTTGAGTTTGTACTGGTCACACGAGTGGTCACTTAGTTTGTATTTTAGATACATGTTTCCCAAAACCTCCTCCTCCTTCCAGAGGCTCCTGCAACCCAAGGATGCGCTACTTCCAGTAGCAGGGAAATGTAGACTCCTTTGGAGTGATAAGTTTTTTTGACGAGACTCTACTCCCCCCCCGAGTGATATAGCCTCCCTAAAGGTGACTTGTGGTGTAACTTTATTCGCACCAAATCCAGTAACACACACACACACACACACACTATATATATATATATATATATATATATATATATATATATATATATATATATATATATATATATATGTATATATATATATTTCTGTTAGATTTCCTGGCCCGTGATACATTATGAGTTTGCGCTTCATCCATTAGGGAAAAGCTGTGTGCACGATAGTTTTATTCAGGCTGTCTCCCCCCCCCCCCCCCCGCACTGGCAGTCCCTCGTCGTAATCTCATGAATATGAATGAGGAATAAATAACTGTATAATGTGTGTGCTTGCAGATGCCAATGAAATTACCCCGCCGGCCATATTGTAGGTTCTTGTGGGTCTTCCCGTCCGTAGCTCCTCCTCCTCCACCACTTCTTCAGTAGTTGAGGTGAGGTCGTCGGATTTTAGGGACTCGTTAGGGAGAGAGGACGACTTGAATGTCTTATAGTATTTGGTGGTCGTGACTGCCTCGCGAGGTTCTCTGTTGTTTGGGTGAATGGCTATAGCTTCCTCCGTACGACCAGTGTTTATAGTCTGGCGGATAACGACTCTAGCTGTTCATCCCTGAACGACAACTAATACTCTGCTGGACGACCACAGGCATACCCTTGAGCGACCACTGCTTTCTGCCGGACGACCGCATCATTATGCCGGACGACCACTACATTGTGCCGGACGACCACTACATTCTGCCGGACGACCTCTACATTCTGCCGGACGACCTCTACATTCTGCCGGACGACCGCATCATTGTGCCGGACGACCACTACATTCTGCCGGACGACCGCATCATTGTGCCGGACGACCGCAACATTGTGCGCTTCACGACCATTGATTATCAGAGGTCAGCCAAAGAGGTTCCTCTTAATCTTTTCTGTCCATTTGACGACCACGATTGTCCACAGAGGCCACTGCTATCATCATGACGACTTCTGTTGGCCACATTCGTTTCTACCCTCGTCTGGACTGTCGGTAGTGGTCGTCCAGACGACACTCTTCAGTGGACAACCACATATGTCCACTGGATTTTTTTTTCAACACTTGGAAATCTAAAACCTAATGTTACTGGGAAAACTGTCTACTATCTTCATGTAATGAAGCAACGTCAGGTCAGAGGTCACGCCATCGTACCCAAGGGTCGTACCACGGTCGTACTCAAGGTTTAGTGAGGTCGTACTTAGAAAGGATCGTACGCTCGTGCCTAAGGAGTCGTGCACTGTGTTCAAGGATCATACCCTCGTGTTCAAAAGGTCGTATCCCTCTCATGCTCAAGGAACGTTTCATTATGCTCAAATGGTCGTGCCATCGTGCCTGAAGGTCGTACAGTCGTACTCGAGGAGTTAGGGGAATCTTATGATCATCAGAGGAACTCTGTCAACTACCACAGAAAAGCCACATAACAGACTAGCAGTTGTACAACCAATTAGCGAGCAGACTGACGTACGTCAACAACGGCCTTACCAATCGGGTGGAGTGTTTACATTGAGCAACCAATCAGCAAGCGGATAGACATTTCGTCAGGATTGGCTCTACCAATCGGAGGGAGTGTTTACACGTGACTCCTTTTTTTTTTCCTCTCTCTCCAGGACGAACAGCTGCTCTAGTCAGATCAGTCCTCGCTGTGGATATAAGCTGAATTAATAGGAGGCTTTTGAGGTTACGGACGTTAGCCATAGACGAACGGGAGTTAGATTTTATAGAAATAGAGTTGTTTATACTTTCACGTCCCAGATAGCGAAGATAGAAAGGTCTTTAATCCCCTCCCCCTTTTTTTTTCTCTCCCTTAATTTCCGCATTTGATTTCTTTTTTTTTTTCTTTTTTTAAGTGGAGGACGTTTAGATACGAAATGAGAGAGAGAGAGAGAGAGAGAGAGAGAGAGAGAGAGAGAGAGAGAGAGAGAGAGAGAGCAAAGAGGCATCTAAGTGTTGTGTGTAGGAAGCGCGTCTTCATTATCAACTCATATCTTCGTCTATGTATGCCAACAGTGCCTGATGATGCCTGAGCAGCAGCAACAGATCTGTTCATCGTCTGTTTGCTTAGTCTGTGTCTACACTGGTGCCAGCCTGGCTACTTGCCGCTGTTTGCTTAAGTGTGTATTTTCAATGTTTGTGTTTTTTGTTATGAATGATTATTGTGCTCGTGTTTAGGCCTGCGTTCATGCATGTGCTTGTGCGTAGGCCTGCTTGGGTGCATGTGCTTGTGCGTAGGCCTGCTTGGGTGCATGTGCTTGTGTGTAGGCTGCATGCACGTAAGTTTTTGTGTGTCGTTTCATTTTCTTAACTGCCACTGCTTGCATGGGTAACGCCGCGAGTGAAAAGCCACCTTCAGCGAGGTTGTATCATTGTCAGTGGACGTAGAAGAATAGTTCTGTTGAGGAAGTTCTCCCTCCACAGGAGTCCAAATGATTTCCCTGCTCCTGATTGAAGCGCATCTTTGAAGCTTTGAAATGAGAATGATATTTGTGTGTATTTATGTAGGTTTTTTTTTTGTAGAGTTAAGCGTGTGTTAGTGGGTTTTAATTCTCTCTTGTAGCGAAACTACGCACTATGTACACAGGCACAAAAATATACAGTAGCTTAGGTGTATTTAGTTAACTGATGTCTTTGCTATCATTTTGGTGGGATAATATTTTTTGTTAGATGTTATCGTGCATATGGTATACCATGCACACCGTCCTTGGCAGAAACAAATGAATATTAGGTTATATTCCGTATTCCAGCACCTCCTCCTCCTCATCCTCTTCTTCTTCTTCTTCTTCTTCTTCTTCTTCTTCTTCTTCTTCTTCTTCTTCTTCTTCTTCCACTTCTTCTTCTTCTTCTTCTTCTTCTTCTTCTTCTTCTTCTTCCACTTCTTCTTCTTCTTCTTCTTCTTCTTCTTCTTCTTCTTCTTCTTCTTCTTCTTCCACTTCTTCTTCTTCTTCTTCTTCTTCTTCTTCTTCTTCTTCTTCTTCTTCTTCTTCCACTTCTTCTTCTTCTTCTTCTTCTTCTTCTTCTTCTTCTTCTTCTTCCACTTCTTCTTCTTCTTCTTCTTCTTCTTCTTCTTCTTCTTCTTCTTCCACTTCTTCTTCTTCTTCTTCTTCTTCTTCTTCTTCTTCTTCTTCTTCTTCTTCTTCCACTTCTTCTTCTTCTTCTTCTTCTTCTTCTTCTTCTTCTTCCACGTCTTCTTCTTCTTCTTCTTCTTCTTCTTCTTCTTCTTCTTCCACTTCTTCTTCTTCTTCTTCTTCTTCTTCTTTTTCTTCTTCTTCCACTTCTTCTTCTTCTTCTTCTTCTTCTTCTTCTTCTTCTTCTTCTTCCACTTCTTCTTCTTCTTCTTCTTCTTCTTCTTCTTCTTCTTCTCCTTCTTCTTCTTCCTCTTCTTCTCATGTCTTGCCATTTTTCTCATCCTGAGAGTCTTGAATTATGTGTGATGTTCCTCCGAGTCTGAAACATGTCTCGGAAGGATTAGATACCCAGCATTGAGAAGAATCTAGGAGTATTATTTCCAGGAAGGGATAGGACTGAGGCATGCTCTCATGTTTGTCTTTATACGTGATGGTGGAGGGGGATGGGCCTCAGTTGCCATCGCACCCTGGGCTCAGTTTACAGGCAAACAAGGAAGCAATTAAGAAAGCAAGCAACGAGAATATAAGGCAAACTGTTACGCTGTGCAGCTGCATTTAAATATGACTAACACCCACCCCGCCCAGCCCCCCGCCAACTTCAGAAGATGGGAGAGACGTGTGGCACAGGATGGGGTACCAGAAGTCCCGAGGCTGGGATGACAGAGCAGACAAATGAATACAGAAGGATCCCTTAAGATTACAGGAGCAGGTAAACTCCAGCAAGGGTATGATATTGCTCCTTAAGGTGGTATAGGGAAGTAGCCTTAAAGAATCGACTGTAGTAGGTTAATCCCGATGTGTTCGTTGAGAGCTGAGAGAGGATATGTACTCCCGAGAAAAGTACACCAGCCCTTGGTCTAAAAGGGCATCGAGTAACTGCGGGATGCGTGGAGCTGCGTAGAGTTCCAGGACTGCCAAGACATCCTGGAACTCCAGGGGAATAAGAGTCCGAGTTCTGGAAGAGCTGAGACAGCGGGTAGCATCATAGGATTGGCAAGTAACCGCAGATGATAGCGACCCTCCCGCAGAGACCACAGCAACAGACACCCACACACGAGAAGCTAAAACCACAGCACTGAGGACTAAGACGACGAGTAGTCTCGAAGGGTTGGTAGTCTACAGCCCTGAGACGGGGTGTATAGAACAAGTAGCCCCAAGGGGAAGCGCAGCAAATTGTCCTGAAAAAGCTTAGGGTTGCCATATACCTCTGGCTGGAGAGGCGAGCAAGTTGCCAGAGTTACGTCAAGAGGACGAAATCATTCCTGAATTGGGAATAGTTTCACTGCTTTTCGTATGAACCCAGTTGGAATTCGTTTTCCTTCGAGTTCAGGTCTATAGGGTTACTTTAACCTTTCTGTCCGTCTGTTTAGGGTTTTTTTTTTCCGAGATGTCAATGCCAGACGGTTAGATCTGAGAGAGAGAGAGAGAGAGAGAGAGAGAGAGAGAGAGAGAGAGAGAGAGAGAGAGAGAGATTTGCAGACCACTGTGAATGTTGATAAGTGTTACCAAGTTTCACCTTCGTCAGGTAAAAGGTTTTCACTGAAGGACGCGTCTCCAGTCAACGTTGACGTTCTGGACGCCAGGCGGCTTAACCTGGAGGTGCTGGAATTATGTACGGTTATCTGGAAGAGTTCTTAAAGCGTCCTTGTCAAGTTTTAATTTTTCAGAATCACCACCGAAAGACTCACGAAGTAACGGGGGTCGGAACAGTGATACGAGAGCTCACGAGACAGTGATTCGAAGCTTCACGGAAGACGGGTCGGAACAGTGGTACGAGGGCTCACGAGACAGTGATTCGAAGCTTCACGGACGACGGATCGGAACAGTGGTACGAGGGCTCACGAGACAGTGATTCGAAGCTTCACGGAAGATTCGTTCGTGGGTTCTTTAGGAGCTGACTGAACCTACACACAAGAGTCTTTATCAACGAACACAATCAAAGAAAACTTCTTCAGCGAGAACGTTCAACCAAAACCATCCTCTTGCCGCATTTGGTGGACATGACGTGAAATGTAAAAACTTATATTATTTTCGTCGAGATATTCACGACTTTCTTCAAAGCAAAGTCGTCAGGAACAGAAGGCTATCGGTGCCTGGCGCCACCCATAAATGAGACGACCTCGCAACTGGCTCTGCTTGGACGCTCGCCCGATGTGTGGAGGTTGAAGCTGGAACGTACTTCGTTCAGCAAACTTTATTTATTCACAGCGTTGGAGCGGCATGGTGACCTACCACCTCAGTTTGTGAGCGTGCGGTTCGAAGCCACGACTCAGGAAACCGTGAATTCTTGTGACAAATGGAAAGAGAAGAATAAAGGATCGGATTTAATCACTTCCAAAGGCCATACATATACGTTGGTTATGTCCCACTATACTCACTTCCATAGAGCGACGTCACACACACACACACACACACACACACACACACACACCAAGTTGTAAGTTGTGCGTTGTCCCAACTGTTCTTCACTGTAGGTTCTTCTGTACCTGTGAGCAACAGAGGCGACCCGCCAGGGTGTTGTAGAGGGGTCAGCTGGAGAGGAGGGAGGAAGAGAGAGAGAGAAAAAAAAATAGAAGAGTGGTAGAGGGGGGACGTGATGTAGGAGGAGAGAGAGGGAGAGAGAGAATAAGTGAAGCTGGTAAAAAGAAGGAGGGGATGAGGGTATTGTGGAGGGAAGAGGGAGAGGTAGGAGGGTGAGGGAGAGGAGATGGATAGTGAGGGAGAGTTAGGAGGGTATTGCTGTGACAGGTAGGAAGGGAGAGGTGAGGTGGGAAAGATAAGGGAAGCTGGGAAAGAAGGGAGAGGGCGAATTTCTAGAAAAAGAATGGGAGGTGGAAGAGTATGTGAGGGGAGAGGGAGAGGTAAGTGGCTGATGGAGTGGGGGAAGAAGAGGAGGGATGATGAGGGAAGAGAAAGATGAAGGAGGGAGGGAGAGGTAGGAAGGTGATGTAGAGGGAGAGGGAAGTGGGGTTGCACGGGAAGGGAGAGGTTATAGGGCAGAGGGAGGCGAGGAGGAAGATTGTGAAGGGAAATGTAAGCGGAAGACTTTACTTCTCACGATGACCTTGGAGGAAATGACCCTTTTTAGACGTGACCTCTTGGACAGGGGGGGGGGGGGAGGAGGAGAGACGGTGGAGGCGCTGGTGGAGGAGTGATGATGGAAGGGGACGAGTAAAGTAGCACTGGTGGAGGATGGAGTGTTGGAGAAACGTTGGTGTCGCTGGTAAGAAGGAGGTAGTGGATGAGGAGGAGGAGGAGGAGGAGGAGGAGGAGGAGGAGTCTTGGTGGTGGTGGCAGGAGTGATGACGGACAGAGGCTGTGGGTCGTGGAAGGCTAGGGGAGAGAGAGAGAGAGAGAGAGAGAGAGAGTTTGGCTGTGGCGTGCGTAAGGAGGCGTTTGTGAGGGACGACAGTGTGAGTGACTGTAATGGCGAGAGTAGAGAGGTAGGGAGGGTAGGACTTTAAGGGGGATGACAGGTCGCGGAGGATTGACGAGAGAGAGAGAGAGAGAGAGAGAGAGAGAGAGAGAGAGAGAGAGAGAGAGAGAGAGAGAGAGAGAGAGAGAGAGAGAGAGAGAGAGAGAGAGAGAGAGAGAGAGAGTATGGGAACGTCCTTACCTAAGACGATGTTTTGCCCATTGGTCAGAGCCAGCGTGTGGGCCGTCTCTCTCTCTCTCTCTCTACACACACACACACACACACCAGGCAAAGCCAGAGTTGAGAATAACGAGTGGTGGGAGTGACGTCATGACTCGCGGTACGTGCGAGAGGGAGAGAACGTCTCTGTTTATGGGGTAAATGGCCAAACAGGCCCTCCGTGTGGGTGAGGCAGAAGGCGAAGAAAGCAACCTTGGGAGAGATTACTTCCACTCAGTACTTATGAGTACTTATGACGGCACTCTAGAGCCTTCCTTGGGTTGGTCTAGTGCGTACAGGGCATCGTATATACGCCACCAGCGTATGATGGGTGTTCCACACTGGTCACCCATCCGAGCACTTCCTGGCATTCAGCTCTATTTGAACTTCCCTCGACATGTGAGCATCGCTGGATCATAGGCTGAATCGAGAGTTTGTCGTGTGAAGGCCAGGGCGAGTCGGAGCCACTTTGAGTTCCTCAGTGGAGACCTGCTTGGAGGAGACGCTGACGAAGGAACAACGCCACCAGACTGGCCAGAGACCCGCCTGGAGGAGACGCTGACGAAGGACATTACCAGACTGGCGAGAGACCCGCCTGGAGGAGACGCTGACGAAGGACATTACCAGACAGGCGAGAGACCTGCCTGGAGGAGACGCTGACAGAGGAACACCACCAGACTAGCCGGAGACCTCCCTGGTGGAGACACTGACGCAGCAACTCCACTAGACTAGCCGGAGACACTGCATGGAAGGTACACTGACGGAGGAACACTGCCAGACTGGCCAGATATATCTTATCGTGCGCGTGTATGCCCCGCGGGTCGGCTTAGAACACGGCAGCTGAGAGAGATGACGATGATGGAAGAAAAAAAAAAGAAAATAATGCGAGGCAGGTATAATGCGGAACACTACGTCACTAATGCGGAACATTACGTCACGTGATGAAACGAAACTTGTCATGAGTGGAACACGGAACGAATAAGAGATGGATGTTGACCTCCTCCTCCTCCTCCTCCTCCCCCCTCAACCTTCCAAACCCCTCCAGAAAGAGAGAGAGAGAGAGAGAGAGAGAGAGAGAGAGAGAGAGAGAGAGAGAGAGAAAGACACACAGTAAGACAAAAGCTATGGAACAGAAAAGAGCCGCTGTGAAAAAAGGGGGAGTTAAGGTAATTTATTGTGCAAACATTAGAGAGGGAGAGAGAGAGAGGAGGTAAGGTAAACATTTGTTCTTTGGACTTGGGGACCCAGGGATAGTACCAAATTCTTTTTCATGCGTTGAAGACCACTTAAGAGGGAGAAAGGGGCGGGTTGGGGAGGTGAAGAGGAAATGGGGAGTAATAAAAAAGGGGTAAAGATGAATGGGATGGTTTAGAAAAGGAGATAGAGAGGCAGGAAACGAAATGACAGCGAAAAAATAAAGATGTGAGGAATATAGGTACAATGAGGCTGATGGAGCAAATGGTTACTGCATTGATCTTGACAGTCCCACAGCATCACATAGCCCCACAGCATCACATAGCCCCTCAGCATCACATAGCCCCACAGCATCACATAGTTCCACAGCATCACATAGCCCCACAGTATTACATAGCCCCACAGTATCACATAATTCCACAGCATCACATAGCCCCACAGTATTACATAGTTCAACAGCATCACATAGTCCCACAGAATCACATAGCCCCACAGTATCACAATTCCACAGCATCACATAGCCCCACAGCATCACATAATTCCACAGCATCACATAGCCCCACAACATCACATAGCCCCACAGCATCACATAGCCCCACAGCATCACATAGTCCCACAGCATCACAGTTCCACAGCATCACATAGCCCCACAGTATCACATAATTCCACAGCATCACATAGCCCCACAGCATCACATAGCCCCACAGCATCACATAGTTCCACAGCATTACATAGCCCCACAGTAATACATAGTTCAACAGCATCACATAGTCCCACAGCATCACATAGCCCCACAGCATCACATAGTCCCACAGCATCACATAGCCCCACATTATCACATAATTCCACAGCATCACATAGCCCCACAGTATTACATAGCCTCACAGTATTACATAGTCCCACAGCATCACATAGCCCCACAGCATCACATACTTCCACAGCATCACATAGCCCCACAGCATCACATAGTCCCACAGCATCACATAGCCCCACAGTATTACATAGCCTCACAGTATTACATAGTCCCACAGCATCACATAGTCCCACAGCATCACATAGCCCCACAGCATCACATAGCCCCACAGTATTACATAGCCTCACAGTATTACATAGTCCCACAGCATCACATAGCCCCACAGCATCACATACTTCCACAGCATCACATAGCCCCACAGTATTACATAGTCCCACAGCATCGCACAGCAGTCCGTGCTACTGTAAGATACAGTGTCGAACTAATTGCAATCTCTTTCCCTGATCCTGCGGAACATTTGTCTTTACGGGACTTTATGAAAGCCCAGTAGTCTCCCAACGGCTTAAACCGGGTCTTCGTATTCGGTTTTTTTTTTTCTTCTTCTTTTTCTTTGGCTCAGCGTCGCGTCTTCCAGTCTGTGCCAAGGACAGATATTGAATTAAGGTCCACTTGCTCGCTGCCCTGGCTGCCTAAGGGAGCGGAAACAGCAAAGGAGCGACAGTTTTCAACCCAGCCAGTTTTCAACCTCGCCCCTCAGGGTTTAATAAACAGTTTTTGACATGTGGGAGACTCGACCTCTGGCTAGTGGTGGAGGAGGAGACTATGTAGGCTCCCGTTCCCCCCTGAGGAGTTGTCAGGTGGGGAGCAAAACTATCGACAGCAAAATAATAATTTGAAGGATACGATTCCGTGTGGAGAAACCGACTGTTGAAGTATAGATGCCAAATGCATGTGAATTTTAAGGGAAAAACATTGCTCTAAAGGTATCAAGTGCTTGATTTATAGAGATTCCAACTACTTTAAAGTTATTTGATCTAATTTACCGTGATTGTTATGCCTGAGGTTGTGGCGTCGATGACATAATGGTTGGAGTTGTTGTTTTGTCAATGTCGGCACCAGTGGATCAAATACTATATTGCCGACTAGTATACAATATTGGCCTCTGTACCTTCGTTTTTACTTGTTTTTTTCTTACTTCTTTTCTGCAGGAGAAAAGATGCATAGAGATTTATATTCAATTATGAATTGTAATGAGCGAAAAGAGGAATTTCAATTGCACTACGTCCACCAGGGTCTCTGGAGAGAAAGTACTTCTGGTGACATCTGGTGTCAGCCACCTCACTGTTCTCCTGCCATTGCTCGTTCGTCCTTGATCATTAACTTTTTTTTTCCCCCTCATATCTCAGAAAAGTTTTGCAAATGAAATATCGGACCGCGGACTTTATTTTTCTGTGGTGCATAACGGAGACGCGGGGATGTTCCCTCCCCCAGAGGCATTAAACGTCACGAAAAAGATTTTTATTGATGTTTTGAAAAATGGAAATATTCTCTCTCTCTCTCTCTCTGCCGTTATGTCGTCCTGACTTGCCAGAAGCGGCTGGCCGAGTCAACTAGAGACAGTCGACCCTCAGTGCCTGGTGTGTAGAGAATTCCTGTGATCCAACCAGCTAATAGTGGCAATAGAGTCCACAAGGCTCTGGCATCAGGAGAATCCAGACTGTAACTGCAAGAAAATTGTAACAGCAAGAATTCTGAGTTTGGCCAAGAATAGAGCGGGCCGGACTTCGAAGCGAAGGGAAAGAAAGAGTGGGTCAAGGATATCTAGAACGAATAGAAATACATGTGTATCCTAACCTAAGCTGTCTTATAAATGATTCAGTCTAGGAAAACCGTACGAAATCTTACCAAATCAACGAAACGTAACTTCAGAGAAGCAACGAAGCTCCTAGGATACCCGGACGTAACGTAACGTAGGAGTGACGAAACGTAACTCAATCAAGCTAGGTTTCCCTCCCGAAATACATTTCATGGTGTTATTTATGGCGAGTTAGGGTGTGTAGGATTAGGGTTAAGCTAGGCTTGCAGGACGAAGCTCCCCAGTATGGGGTTAGGTCAGGTTGATTAGGTTATAGGCTATTGTAACACCATACTTTCCTTTAGACTTCAAAAATAACGGGTATGTGTTCTCCAGCGACTCCGGAAGACTTAATGGAATTGAATTAGATCTTTTCGCCATAAGTGGTTTTATATAAATCAGGATGTTTGAAAATGAAAATTCCAGTTTTAGAAAGAAAAAAAATTGAGAGATGCAGAGTTAAAGACGATATAGATGTTTATATAATTCTCGGGAAGATAGAATTTGATCCACCTGTGTCGACTGGCCAGCAAAATGCACACTGCCCACTGTGTTTGTGGCTGTTGAAACTCACTCGTTGTACCTTGAGCTGCAGATGACTGTTAATACGACGGTGGTTGTGATTGTGGCAGAAAGGATGTGATTGTAGTCGGAGACGTTGGCATTGTACGTGATCTGGCTGAGGGGTGTAGTTTGTGACCCTTGGTATTGACAGCATACGTGGTTTGGCTGCAGTTGTAGCTGTGATTCAGACGCTGCCCAAAACTTGGTTGTGGTTTATAGCTGTGGGTCTGACATCGCTTGTAGCTTTTGCTGTGGATGGAGTTGTGCCTCTGATGTTATCTGCGTCCGTTAGCTGTGGCAGTGACTCCTTTAGCTGCAATAGCTGCTTCGTTAGCTGGTACCTACGGCAGCCTTTAGCTGAAGCTATGACTCCTCCAGCTTAACTTTAGCTTCGATTATAGCTGTTATCTATGTAGCTACGTCGCTAGCTAGTATGACGATGGTTCTGTCCGCATCCTTGTAGCTGAAGCTATGACCCACCTCCCCTCCCCCCACCTCCAGCTCTTTAGCTTTCTTTTATAGCTGGTGCTACGTAGCTGTGGCGTTGGGGTGTTTTTAAGTGAGTGGCGACCCACCTCTCCGGCGTTATTAGAGCACGTCCTGGGGGGGATCTCTGCCTGCCGAAGGCCACACTGCTCGACCGACCACATCATCAGTAAACATTACCTTCACTACCCCAGGATCCTGACGGGCCCAGCCCAGGATTTAACTCACATATCCACGCCAGGATCCACTCGAGCTGAAAGTTTGAAAAATTGGGGGGAGGATTTACATAAAAAGGGGGTCTCTTCCTTTGTTTTTTGTTTGTTTTTTGTTGTGATGCTTTCATCCCTTCACTGTGGTTTAGAAATAATCTCTGTCGGTTGATTTTCTTTATTGGATTCGCGTGTGATGTTTGGCCTCGAGAAAGATACTCAGTAGAGTGTAATCAAACGTAATTTCGTGTAATTGTAAATATCTATAAATATTTTGGGTCGTCTTTAGAGTGAGAAATATTCGATTATGGAAAATCTTTGGAAAGAGTGTTCGGTGTTATGTCCATTACAGAAATATTTGCTCGTATGGAACATTTAGGTGACGAACGTTCGACTGTGGAAGTTTCTTTTTATAATGAGTGTTTTGTCTATGTGAACGTTCATTAATGGCGAATCTTTTCCCATAAATATTCGGTCATACAGGAAGATTTCGATCAGCTTTTTGTACATAGGTGATCGAGGGAAATGTGACTAAAGAATATTTGAATGAGACTCACAACACCCAGGTGTCTTGTTAGGTCTGTTTAATTCCCAGTGGTGCCACTGAGGCAATCCAGAGGTAAGTGGGGAGCGACCCCTTTGTTCTCCCACTGTGAAACCTTCACAAAATTTGGATGGCCTTGTGGAAAGTGACGAATTCAACCATTCCTTCAGAACTATTTTTCTTCTCTCTCATGGCGCGAGGAAGAATCTCCTGTGTGTTAATTTCAATTGTAATTCCCATTTAAACTCATTAGTCGCTGCTCATTAACATGCTTTGCGATTTACTGTAAACAGAAACACTGTGGGATGGTCCATATGTAAAAGTCTCTCGCTAGTGTGAGTTTTGTGTTTACGTGACTTAGGTCTCTCCGTTTCTCCTAGTTTACACTTTATAAGTACCTCTGACTTCCAGTAGGCTTCCCCAGTGTTCGCTTCGCCCCCACTGAATGGCATTCAGTCCTATTACAAAATGGTCCAGGATTTTTCGTGTCTTGTCTTTCAGCGTACGTGATGTGTCCACAACTACGCTTGTGATTTGTTTTTGGTCAGGTCGACTTTTTTTTTTTTTGTCATTTTCCATCATTTCCAGCTTCTCTCTCTCTCTCTCTCTCTCTCTCTCTCTCTCTCTCTCTCTCTCTCTCTCTCTCTCTCTCTCTCTCTCTGATTATTGTTTGTGTGTTACGAGAAGAGTGCCTTACCTTCGTGGTGTCCTGTCTCATATATATATATATATATATATATATATATATATATATATATATATATATATATATATATATATATATATATATATATATTCAGAACGGATCCATGTATTTTGGAAATCAGCGCAAAAGTCGAGCAGAAGAAAGGAAGTGGAATCCACGTCTCTTGCCTTGTGTCACTTCTACCCATATGATCCCATTGTGACGGCCAGAGGAGTATTGGAAGCTGCCACATTCACCTCTCTTACTTTTCAGAATAACGTGACAAGGAAAGGAGAGGCGGGTCGTGGGGGGGCTCAGAGCCTTGGAGGGAAGGGAGGGTCAAGGGGTAGAAAGGCCGTAGTGAGAGAAG
>NC_092238.1:33546902-33686902 GCF_036320965.1 Panulirus ornatus | reverse complement strand
AGAGAGAGAGAGAGAGAGAGAGAGAGAGAGAGAGAGAGAGAGAGAGAGAGAGGATTCAAGCATCATTTGCTGTCATTGTCTTTCCTTGTTTCTCTTCGAGATTGAATTTGCTTTGAACCGCTATTGCTTCCTCTGGTCGAGGTGGAGGTCGTCCTTTACGAGAGAAACTGCTGAAGCTGCTGTTTCAGTCCAAGGGGAATGCAGGCTTCGAGAACTTTCCTTTCTGTTGTCGTGCAAAGTAAGCAATCCCGCCAGAATTACTTCCCAGTGACTCGAGAGTGTAGTGTGTAGTCTTGGGGTCCACGAAACACTTCTTCGTGACCTGAGAATATCTGGTATGGAAAGAGACAACGACAGTTGACGAACGGTTACCTTACTGTCCTCGGTGTGTTTGTTAGTATGTTTACCAGCGTAGAAAACCATAAGACGAACCCTGTGTCCCATGATGGGTAGGGACCCTGTGTCATGTGATGATGGGGAGGCACCCTGTGTCCCATGATGGGGAGGGACCCTGTGTCACATGATGGGGAGGAACCCTGTGTCACATGATGATGGGGAGGGGCCTTGTGTCACATGATGAGAGAGGAACCCTGTGTCACATGATGAGAAAGGACCCCTGTGTCACATGATGAGAGAGGACCCTGTGTCACATGATGGGGAGGGACCCTGTGTCATGTGATGATGGGGAGGGACCCTGTGTCACATGATGGGGAGGGACCCTGTGTCACATGATGAGAGAGGAACCCTGTGTCCCATGATGGGGAGGGACCCTGTGTCACATGATGGGGAGGGACCCTGTGTCACATGATGGGGAGGCACCCTGTGTCACATGATGAGAGAGGAACCCTGTGTCACATGATGAGAGAGGAACCCTGTACCACATGATGGGGAGGCACCCTGTGTCACATGATGAGAGAGGAACCCTGTACCACATGATGGGGAGGCACCCTGTGTCACTTGATGAGAGAGGAACCCTGTACCACATGATGGGGAGGCACCCTGTGTCACATGAGGAGAGAGGAACCCTGTACCACATGATGGGGAGGCACCCTGTGTCACATGATGAGAGAGGAACCCTGTGTCACATGATGAGAGAGGACCCCTGTGTCACATGATGGGGAGGCACCCTGTGTCACATGATGATGGGGAGGGAGAGACCCCCGTGTGCCAGGTTCTCCTGACCAGTGTACGGAGATCTTCCTGTTGCATTACCGTTGACAACAGCCACCCTCACCCGCCGATCACTGCCTTAAGCCTCCTCACTCCGGCCCCTGCGTCCGTGGATTTCTTCGAGGCGTCCCCACCCCGCCTCCTCGCCGCCTCTCTCCCGGTCAAGGATGTGTTTTATAATCTCTTCCCGCAAGGACGGCAGAAGCAATCCTTCCTCAGTCCACGACGAATGGACTGTAAAGGAAGGGGATGGTCCGTGCTAGCAAATCCTCGACAGGTCCAAGACATCGGTGAAGCAGACCAAACACCCTCCACCTCCTCCTCCTCCTCCTCCTCCTCCTCCTCCTCCTCCTCCTCCTGCTCCTGCTCATCCTCCTCCTCTTTCTCCTCCTCCTCCTCCTCCTCTTCTTTCTCCTCCTCCTGCGTGATATGCGGCTTCTCACCAGTGTAGAGCCTTTGGTTTGACCTCCTCAACTCTACAGGGTCATGACTGGTATTTCACATGACCTACTGGGGCTCCCATGGCCACTATTGCACATGACATCACATGACCTACTGTGGCTCCCATGGCCACTATTGCACATGACATCACATGACCTACTGGGGCTCCCATGGCCACTATTGCACATGACATCACATGACCTACTGGGGCTCCCATGGCCACTATTTCACATGACCTCACATGACCTACTGGGGCTCCCATGGCCACTAAGTGTGCTCATATCTTATAAATTCACTCACATATTTTAGTGTATCTTATTATTCATGTTTTCGTAATTGTAGCATGTATCGTCTATGGATCAGGATACAAACCTGGTTTGCTGTATCGCTGTTATGTCATGTTGATACTTGGCTGTCTAACAGGTCTCGTGGGTACAAGGACTGTATTTACCAGATCTAGTGGATACTTGGACTGTATCAAGCAGGCCTTGTGGATACAAGAACTGTATCTAGCAGATCTAGTGGATACTTGGACTGTATCTAGCAGGCCTTGTGGATACTTGGACTGTATCTAGCAGGCCTTGTGGATACTTGGACTGTACCTAGCAGGCCTTGTGGATACTTGGACTGTATCTAGCAGGCCTTGTGGATACTTGGACTGTATCTAGCAGGCCTTGTGGATACTTGGACTGTATCTAGCAGGCCTAGTGGATACTTGGACTGTATCTAGCAGATCTAGTGGATACTTGGACTGTATCTAGCAGGCCTTGTGGGTATTTGGACTGTATCTAGCAGGCCTTGTGGGTATTTGGACTGTATCTAGCAGGCCTTGTGGATACTTGGACTGTATCTACCAGATCTAGTGGATACTTGGACTGTATCTAGCAGGCCTTGTGGATACTTGGACTGTATCTAGCAGGCTTTGTGGATACTTGGACTGTATCTAGCAGGCCTTGTGGATACTTGGACTGTATCTAGCAGGCCTTGTGGGTACTTGGACTGTATCTAGCAGGCCTTGTGGATAATTGGGCTGTATCTAGCAGGCTTTGTGGATACTTGGACTGTATCTAGCAGGCCTTGTGGATACTTGGACTGTATCTAGCAGGCCTTGTGGGTACTTGGACTGTATCTAGCAGGCCTTGTGGATACTTGGACTGTATCTAGCAGGCCTTGTGGGTACTTGGACTGTATCTAGCAGGCCTTGTGGATACTTGGACTGTATCTAGCAGGCCTTGTGGATACTTAGGCTGTATCTAGCAGGCCTTGTGGATACTTGGACTGTATCTAGCAGGCCTTGTGGGTACTTGGACTGTATCTAGCAGGCTTTGTGGATACTTGGACTGAATCTAGCAGGCCTTGTGGATACTTGGGCTGTATCTAGCAGGCCTTGTGGATACTTGGATTGTATCTAGCAGGCCTTGTGGATACTTGGGCTGTATCTAGCAGGCTTTGTGGATACTTGGACTGAATCTAGCAGGCTTTGTGGATACTTGGGCTGTATCTAGCAGGCTTTGTGGATACTTGGGCTGTATCTAGCAGGCTTTGTGGATACTTGGGCTGTATCCAGCAGGCCTTGTGGATACTTGGGTTGTATCTAGCAGGCCTTGTGGATACTTGGGCTGTATCTAGCAGGCTTTGTGGATACTTAGACTGTATCTAGCAGGCCTTGTGGATACTTGGGCTGTATCTAGCAGGCTTTGTGGATACTTGGACTGAATCTAGCAGGCTTTGTGGATACTTGGGCTGTATCTAGCAGGCTTTGTGGATACTTGGGCTGTATCCAGCAGGCCTTGTGGATACTTGGGCTGTATCTAGCAGGCCTTGTGGATACTTGGGCTGTATCTAGCAGGCTTTGTGGATACTTAGACTGTATCTAGCAGGCCTTGTGGATACTTAGACTGTATCTAGCAGGCCTTGTGGATACTTAGACTGTATCTAGCAGGCCTTGTGGATACTTGGACTGTATTTAGCAGGCCTTATGGATACTTGGACTGTATCTAGCAGGCCTTGTGGATACTTGGACTGTATCTAGCAGGCCTTGTGGATACTTGGACTGTATCTAGCAGGCCTTGTGGATACTTGGGCTGTATCAAGATCATATGGACACACAGGCTGTAGTTACAAGATCGATACACAACATTTTTTTTTCTTAGACGATTTTAGAATACAGAGACGAGCCTTGTTGAACCAGGGACTGTAGATGCTAAACTGCAACATCTTGCTAGCATCCCTTACCCTGGAGGTAGACCTCAAGCATTATTATTAACTTTCCCAGCCGACAGGAGCAGAAGTGGATCAATGATCCGGATGAAACCCTCATCTTAAGTTGTGGACAAGTAGGCAGACGTCGATTAACCAAGTGGGTAACTGTAAGATCCAGGTCATTAACCGTAGTGCGATTCATTTGATAAGGCCTCAGGCTGATAATCGTGTTTGTTGAGGCAAAAAAATCTTGCATATAAAATTCACGTAGAGTGAAAACATTAAAAGTTTGCCTAATATATAATTCAGCATTTACTGAACCAGTAAATCACCCTTGATTTCATCATTAATTCCCTGCTAATACAAGTAAACAGATTACCCCAATCTTACCATTAACATGATATTGATCGGAGTAATTATCTTCGAGGCGATCGAAGCACCGCCTCCATGTTGATGTGAACAGCGTCTGGTCAAAGGAACGCATCTAAGGCAATCCAAGGAATGTTTCCACCATGATCGAGGCCACGTAACTTGGGTACGAAGTTACCCATAACTCAACCGTGATATGAGCCGTAAATCAAGGTATGCCTGATATAAGCAATACCAGAAGGCGGGCGAGACTGCTTCATGTGAGCTATGAGGAAGGTTCGAACATCTGCTGTTTACAGGTGATGAATTGGCCTCTGGAACAGCTGTCTTGGACTTCCCCAGACTCATTAGCGACTCATGGTGTCATGGAGGCAAAGACCTGGATTAAGATATTAAGTATATTGCGTTATTTTTCATTAGTATCAGTCATAAGTTCTAGTCGTACCGAACTAACTGTGGTGTTCGAATCACATCCCGAAACATAGTTATTCAAGTGTTCCATAGAGCCATCTCTTGGTATTGATTCCAGATACCATCAGGTCACTGAAGATTTTCTTCTCTTCGTCTGTGGGTTTTAGTCTAAATGATTCATCCGCTTTTCAGACGGAAAGAACGAGACAGAGAAGATATTTGCGTAAAGAAGACAGGAGGAGAAAGACAAGAGCGAGGATAAAGAAGAAACGGAAATACATAAAGAGATGAGAGTCTAAGGAGACATGAGATAATATGAGGTTTGAAAACATGATGTGCTAATGAGACTATAGAGGAAGAGAGATGGCCAGAGAAAGTAAGAAGATAAAGATAAAGGAAAGAAACAACCACGTGCGAAATCTGAGATGATCTACGAGAGACAGCTGTAGGGAAACATGGTTATACAAGCAAGCTGAAACGTATATTGCAAACCTGAGATGTAAGATTTCTAATCATAAGTGATATCAATTGCATGATACCGTATCAGCTTCCCAAAAATACCCTTCCAGTAGAATTCCCAGCGGTGGATGATAGGAATGATGCTTCTGTTTTAGCTAAAGCGTTCTTTTTTTTTTCACTTCCAATTAAGAATGATTGAAGATCGACCACCAGGATACGACAGCAGAAGATTACAAGCTTGAAAGAGTGTGAAACATTCACAAGGAGAACATTAGCTTGATGAGGGAGAACTCCTTCACTCTATAGCAACACATGGAAGTTCCTCTACGCTCCTGAAACACTCGTGTAAGCTCGCCCATCCTCTTGGAACACACGCCAGATGCATTTTTCAAGAACACAAGTGAAAGAGCTCAATTTTGGAGGAAACATGGAGATCCCATCTTTCTGGGGCACGCTTGAAGCCGCTCCATCCTTCGTGAATTCCTTATTAGGTGCCCTAACCCCCCTTGAAACTCATGAGGAGGGAGGCAGTCGCGTCTTCCCGCAGCTGAGGATGGCCTGCATCTTCCTGGAACACACGAGGAGACCTTAATCCTCCTGCAATTCCCATGAATGTGCTACATCATCCTGGTACGCATGAGGAGGCTTTACATCCTCCTACAATGCCCTGGAAGGTGCAGTGTCTATTTTTGAGACATGAAGAAGGTTCTGCATCCTTTATAGGATGTGTCACATCTTCCTGGAACGCGCTCAAAGACTCCTTGTTCACCTGGAACCCATGGAGAGGCCCTCAGGCCTCTAGGGGACATGCACGGAAGCTAACCATTCTCTGTAATCCCTGTAGAGGTAGTAACGTGTCATCTTGTAAGAAGAAATATAAAAGGTCTTATGGCGTTCCAGTGCATGTAAGGACGCTTCACTCTTCCAGAAGACAATACAACCGCCGAGAATACACGAGGAGGCGACCCATCCTTCCAGAAATACAAATGGGCGCTCGCTATCTTCCTGGAGCAGACTTAGAGGTGACCCCACTCCCCTGCTTCCTGAAATACAGACTTGGGGGGGCGGGGGCCTCACCATCTTCCTGGAACAGACGCGGAGGCGACCCATCCTCCTCATGATACATGTCCCTACCCATGGAAGTACCTCCTGAAGCAGACACGGAGGCCAGTCATTCTGGATAACAGATAGAGGTACTGCATCACCACGAAGCATGTGTACGAGTGACCCAACACTTCCCTGAAATGCATGTAAAGGCTTTCCATTCTTCATCCGGAGCAAATGGAAGTTTCCTCTCTCGCTGGAATATAAAGAGAAGATCTTCGTCGTATAGGAACACACATTATGAGTTTCCAGTCTTCCAGGAGAGCTCGCGCGAACTTAGCAGTCGACTGAACAGCAGGGTGTAACTATCATCCACCCCTATTCCCCCTTTCCCATCCAGACTACCTGAAAAGCAGACAGTGAAGACTCTCTCCTACTTCGGATGCAGTGTGAGGTAATTAGTCCGAAGATTTGTTTTTAAAGAATGTAAGAAAAAGGAGTGTAGCGAAAAGAGAACTAAGACATGTGTCACTGTGATATAAGGAATTACTTTGGTTGAAGTGGCACTTCAACCTTCAGCCTAGGAGGTTGTCGTCTCCTTAGTGACACCGCCAGCCTCGTGTCTTCCCTCGCCACACTACTTACAGACTCCGTCGTCATTCGTCCTGTGGTCTGATCATCTCCTAACTTACGTACGTTCCAGGAAGCTGAGGAACTCCTCCTCCTCCTCCTCATCTTCAGCGGGACAACGATGGCTTCCCTAATCCTATTATGGACAACTTGCCTCAAACCCTCGTCTTCAGTGAACCCTGTAATGTGCCACGACACGGAATTATATATATGTATATATTTGAAAGGATCACACTTTTGTGCGTGATCAAGATATTCCTATGAGTCCTTGGGTTAAAATGAAACGCGATAAGCTCCCAAGTGCACTATCGTGTCATAATCACATCATCAGGGGAGACTCAAGAGAGAAATATAAGTCAGTTGATATACATCGAAGAGACGAAGCTAGGACGCCATTTGGTAAACATGCGATTGTCCAAGACAAACAACGAGCATTCATAAACTTATCATTTTACAAATTTTATCAACTATGTTGTTGATAGAATTTGTAAAGTAATAAGTTTATGATACGCTCGTTGTCTGTCTTGGACAATCGCATGTTTACCAAATGGCGTCCTAGCTTCGTCTCTTCCATGTATATCAACCGACATACATTTCTTTCTTGTGTCTCCCCTGAGACGTGGCTCGGGTCCAAGCTTTGGAGGGAGAGAACAGTGGCCAAAAATTGATACCTGTAGAACAGCGAGAGAGCCGTAACACCGCGTCGGACATAAAGGGGATCGGTTGGAGAGAGATGATGACACGGAAAGGGTTTGGATTCCACTCTGGCTCATAGAGAGGTACACGCAGTACCACTCGAAACTCCGTGAGCATCAGTACTCCACACTGACACGAGTAAAACCCCTGTACATATTGAATAGCTGGTCATAAGGATATTGATTTCGGCACTTATACTTCACCCTCCGCCCCTAGCTTTTGGGAGTAAGATTTTGTGACGTTGCGTATCGTAGAATGTCCAGGATTGGGTGGAGGATAGGGTTATGCCCAGCTTGTTGTGTGTGTGTTATGACAGGGTTGAATGTGGTGCTTGGAAATTGAATAGAGGGAAAGCGAGTGATACTCAGACAAGAGAACAAGGGAGAAATGGCATTTCGTCGCTGTTGAATTGAACCAGATTACCGCTTTCCCATTCCGAGCTGTTATACATGTACGAATTGAGAATATATATATATATATATATATATATATATATATATATATATATATATATATATATATATATATATATATACATATATGTGTGTGTGTGTGTGTGTCACTTTTATTAAGGAAATGTTTGTCTATTTCATATTCATTTATAGAGTTTGAATGTGTCTCAACTCCTCCTTGTTTGCCCTGTATAGGTTTAAGTAAGATCTCTATAGAATTTTCTGTCATACTGATACTTTACAAGCCAGGTTGATTACAACTTAATTACCAAAGTAATAATTACCAAGGTCCTGTATCAAGTGCATTACGTAAAACTATTATGTGGCCTCCGGAGGACACAAATAACACTTAATATAAAGATAATTGTCCCATTTATCTTACCCTCGTTGTGGTTTTCCTCTATCCAAGTGGCATCAAAAATATCTCTTGACGGTCAAAATATAATTTTCCATAACTTTGCAAATCCTTCGCAGATACGTATTGCTTCAGAATTGTATTTCCAGAGTTTCCTGTACATTTTTCATCACACTGGTAACTTTGTGAGGAAGAGTTTGTGGGACTTTCGCGTAAATTAAATATTAACTCAAGCGATTTTATGATCCTTGGTAAAAAAAAAAAAGATTAGAATGAAACGTAGAGGGATATGGTGTCAGAGAAACAGTTTTGCTTTTGACATCCATGCGCAACATCCATTGTAATCTTGCCATTCCATTTTGGAAGCCTTCGAGGGTCAGTATACGTTTTTTAAAGACACATGAAGCTTTTGAGGGGCAGTATACGTTTTTTAAAGACACAGGAAGCTTTTGAGGGGCAGTATACGTTTTTAAATGCCACAAGAAGCCTGCGAAGGGCAAGTATACGTTTTTAAATGCCACAAGAAGCCTTCAATGGGCCGCAGTCGATCTTGCGTTTATATCGTTTCTTAAAGAATCTGAAAACAAAATCCGTGCGTCTTTCTGAACCAAAATTTCGCTACAGATAGATACATATATTTCCTTCCTCTTTTTTTTTTCTCTCACCTCGTCTCTGCTATGGTGTAGGTGTATTGGTTTCTGTATTTCAGTGTATGTGTGTGTGTGTGTGTAGTTACAGTAGTAGTCGTATCATGCTAATGTTTACTTATATTTTTCTTGGCATTGAATTTCTTGCAAACAATGTACGAGTATTTTGCTCGCGGACTGAATCGTATAACAGAGAGGCTCATTTATCTTCTGCAGTGAAAACTCGTTTGAGTGATAACAGTAATGTTACAGTATATATATATATATATATATATATATATATATATATATATATATATATATATATATATATATACTGGGAATAGGGGAGAAAGAATACTTCCCACGTATTCCCTGCGTGTCGTAGAAGGCGACTAAAAGGGGAGGGAGCGGGTGGCTGGAAATCCTCCCCTCTCGTTTTTTTTTTTTTTTTTTTTTTTTCCAAATGAAGGAACAGAGAAGGAGGCCAGGTGAGGATTTTCCCTCTAAGGCCCAGTCCTCTGTTCTTAACGCTACCTCGCAAACGCGGGAAATGGCGAATAGTATGAAAAAAAATATATATATATATATATATATATATATATATTATCCCTGGGGATAGGGGAGAAAGAATACTTCTCATATATTCCCTGCGTGTCGTAAAAGGCGACTAAAAGGGAAGGGAGCGGGGAGCTGGAAATCCTCCCATCTCGTTTTTGATTTTCCAAAATAAGGAAAATAGAAGGGGGCCAAGTGAGGATATTCCCTCAAAGGCTCAGTCCTCTGTTCTTAACGCTACCTCGCTAACGCGGGAAATGTCGATTAGTATGAAACAATAATATATATATATATATATATATATATATATATATATATATATATATATATATATATATATATATATATATATATAGTTGTAACCGAATTCTGCCAGTATGAGGTTACAACATTAGTGAAAATTTACCTTCGGCAGACAAAGGCCTCGATCACTTTCAAGTATCCTTCAGTCCATCCTTATATCTCGTTCTCGATCTCCTGTTTGCTTAGCCTCTCCTTACTCATCCTCTCCATTTGTCCAAACCATCTCCGCAAACCCTTGTCCCCCCCCCCCCCCCCTTACCTCAACCATACTCGTCCGACTACCACACCTCTCTCGTACCTTACCCATTTCTTACTCAGTCTTCTTCCTATCTCATACTCTCCCCATCCAACACATCCACTATCATCCACAATATTTTTTCTATCAAAGGCCCTGGCACGTCTCTCATCCACACCTCACCGTCGGAGCGCTACTATACCATCAGCCATACCGATCTTTGGCTGCCTTTCCACTCGTACCTCAACAGCTTCCAGGTTCATGGCCTACTGACCCACTTTATAAAGGCTCGCTTCACATCCCATGGTTCCACCCATCGACATATCCATCACCTCTAGGTTTCTAACTCATTCCACTCCCTTCAGGATCTCTGCATACCCACTCACGCTTCCCCTTTACTAAACCTAATAACCTTACTTATGTTCACCTCAACTCTCTCCTCTCTCGCACTTTCCCTAAACTCATTCACCAACTTCTGCGGTGTCCCGCTCGAATCTGTCAATATGCCGATATTGGACGGGATGACAATCAGATGTATGCCCGAGTCAAAGCTAAGACGAAAGGTATTTCATTCCACTCTGTCAAAAGGAGAGAGGTGGAAGCGGATCCACTCTAGATAAGCGACACGTTCTCCATACTGGGGTGAATGATGTAGCTACACAATGAGCTGTTTAGGAGGAAAATGATAACTTTTACCACAACACTCTTGACGTTTAGAAATATAGACCTTTGTGGTGTAGATTAAAGGTGGGTTTCCCAAGAGAGTGTGAAGGAGATGCCTATCTCGATCATGTTTATGTATATTCAAGTTTAACTTGCACATTCTTAATATTTGATATTAGGTAATGAGTGAGGTCCAGTTGGAGATATACGTAGTAATTGTGCCTTTTGCACAGTTGACTTTAACAGTGCTCTTGGCGTAGCCCTTAAAAGGCCAGGTAAAAGGCCGGATCATCGTGCTTTGGAGTCATGCTTAAGGGCTGAACCATTTTCATGTCACTCTTCTAATCAGGTACAGCTAATGTGATTCTTCGAGCCTGTTGATTTTGTCTTACCTGCCGCTCCTATCTTGACTCTCGCCCTTATCCGTCTTAACTCTCGCCTTTATCTGTCTTAACTCTGGCCTTTATGTGTCTTAACTCTCGCCCATATCTTTCTTAACTATCCCTCTTATCAGTCTCAATCTGGTGCTGTTATCTGTCTCAAACTGTCGCCTTTATGTGCCTTAACCTCCCATCTGTCTTGACAGCTGTTCTTTTGGACAGTGATTTAAGTTAAGAGAATTAGACAGCGAATTTGTAGTTTTATTATTTAGCCGAAGGACTCCTTCAAGGGTGGGAAAGACTTGAAGAACACGAGGAACAGAGCCAATAGGCTCCTTCAAGGGTGGGAAAGACCTGAAGAACACAAGGAACAGAGGCGTGTAGAAAACTTGCTCTCAGTGTCCTTGAGGGTCGACTGGAATGACGTACAGGATCCATGGCCGCACATATCCGGATTTTCCCCCCCACGTCAGATTATCATCTTCTGGGTCTCTAAGCTTAACCTGGGAGATCTGGAGAGGTCGTTCGGATACCATCAGAGCTCCAAGAAATAACGTAATCGCCGTCATCTCCAGCGGGGAGTGGGTCACAGGATGCACCAAGAGAAAAAAACAAAAGAAGGTTTCGACTCTGTTTACAAAGTCCTGAATTACGTTCTCTGACCGTCGACTCTGAACTTCAGCCATAATAGAGCGAAAAGCTGCTTTGGGTATTGTTATCGAGGCTATTTGGGTAAGCCGCAATATTCACTTGTAAAAGGTCAATAGAAATGTTTAAAATCGTCCATAAATGTTGGGCTAAATTGCTGTTCTGTGTGTATATATATATATATGTGTGTGTGTGCAGTTTAACCTGCAGAACATGTCGGTTCGTAAAAAAAAAAAAAAAAAGATACATACATATATATAAAAAGGAAAAAAAAAAAATTCCCGTGGTCCAACATATTGGTGGCCATCAGAGAGAGAGAGAAAAAAATTGTGGTCCAAACAGTCAATTAAACGTCCGAATTTCGCTTGTTTCCTCAGGCTAGTTCCATTCATTTTACCACCCACCTAACCACCACCCACCTAACCCCTGTATAATCGCCCTGCCTGTCCCCCCATTTCACCACCTTCTTAGCTTCATCCAATCATTCGTCATCATTCCTCCAGTCATCCTCCTACCCCCATTTAATCAAACAGTCATCCCCATTCTATCATCCATCTACAAATCCATCACCCATCCACCAACTCCCATATAACCATCCAATTACCCTTATTTAACCATCCAATTACCCCTACTCAACCAGCCACTATCGTACCCTTAACCAAACAGTCATCCCCATTCTATCATCCATCTACAAATCCATCAACCACCCACCAACTCCCATATAACCATCCAATTACCCTTATTTAACCATCCAATTACCCCTTCGCAACCAGCCACTATCGTACCCTTAACCATCTGACTCCATTCAGACTCCCATTTACAGTTGTTCAACCTAACCACTCACTCACCACAGTCACCCATCAAATCTTTCTTCCAGTCAGACCTTTTCCCCCATCTCCTCTCACCAGCATGGAACCCATGAGACCCATTCTCTCCCCCATATGCAAGATTTGTCAGCAGTAACATGTTTGTGTCCAGCCCCCACATGTTCCTCTCCTAACACTCCAACGTCAGCAAAGATCCCACAGTTCGTCATCTTTTTCTCCTTCTGTGTTATTATCACCATTTTCTTTTTCACACCATCGTTGTGTTTCCTATATCTGAGGTGTCTCATTCACAGGTATTATCGCTCGCGTGTCCTGGGAACTGAATACAGTCACACCCGCCTCCCTCACCTTCGTACTCTCCCGGTGGTGTCGGAACGGTGTGTTGTGGTACAGACTTTTCACTCATTCCACGCCTGAGACGAAGTCACTCTTCGCCTTTCCTTCAGTCTGCTGAAAATGCAGACGTTTGTAGACCGTATGACGAGGCGTGTAGTTCAACGCGCACCTGTCCCGTACGTGGCACGCTGCATTCACCTGCTGAGATCTTAGTTCCCATTAAGGACCTTGTAACTAGTTGTCTATTTGGAGTAGATCAGTCTATAGCGTATTTCGCTCCATGGGCGATACGACCCATACGCATTGCATCGTCCATACTGTGGCATGCATGCGCCATACAGTCTTGACACAATATTATGTATACGTACATACACATAGTGTATATACATACATATACATAGTGTATATAACAAGTATGTACGTACCAATAGCCTATTTAGGGGGCGGTCGCACTTGAGGGCCTGAGTGAGGGGGAACATTCGCTCACACCACCAGAGCAGAAGGGTTATCACGTATGCAAATGAGTTGCGTATGTCGATCATCGGCGGGGCTTCTCTCGCTCTGGGTTATTATCATCTTCCCCATCCTCCACTAACCCTCCCACTGACCTTTTCCATGTTTTAGAATGAATCCCAGTCCTTCATATCCTCTTCTATTTCTTAATATTATCTGAGTTGGTTTTCCCGGTTTTTTATGTGGCCTTAGTCTCTCGTTTTCTTTCTTGTGTGGCCTTAGTCTCTCGTTTTCTTTCTTGTGTGGCCTTAGTCTCTCGTTTTCTTTCTTGTGTGGCCTTAGTCTCTCGTTTTCTTTCTTGTGTGGCCTTAGTCTCTCGTTTTCTTTCTTGTGTGGCCTTAGTCTCTCGTTTTCTTTCTTATGTGGCCTTAGTCTCTCGTTTTCTTTCTTGTGTGGCCTTAGTCTCTCGTTTTCTTTCTTGTGTGGCCTTAGTCTCTCGTTTTCTTTCTTGTGTGGCCTTAGTCTCTCGTTTTCTTTCTTGTGTGGCCTTAGTCTCTCGTTTTCTTTCTTGTGTGGCCTTAGTCTCTCGTTTTCTTTCTTGTGTGGCCTTAGTCTCTCGTTTTCTTTCTTATGTGGCCTTAGTCTCTCGTTTTCTTTCTTGTGTGGCCTTAGTCTCTCGTTTTCTTTCTTGTGTGGCCTTAGTCTCTCGTTTTCTTTCTTGTGTGGCCTTAGCCTCTCGTTTTCTTTCTCTGATTACTCATTCATTGTTCGTTATATTAGGTTTTACCCGTTATCCTACGACTGTGTCCGTTTCTTCTTAGTAACGGCTGCGCGCGCAGTGGGCCAGTACTTCCGTGGATGCCAGCTGTCACACTCCTCTGGCCCAGGTGGAGCGTCTGTGCATTTCTGCCTCGCCCGCACGTAACTCACACAACACCGTTCGGCGTAGTGCTCAGTTTTGCTCGTGGGGTGAGCGCGAAGCCACGCCCTTGTGGCAAAGTCTCGTCGTAAGTAAGAACTCTCTCTCTCTCTCTCTCTCTCTCTCTCTCTCTCTCCCCCCCATATCTGGTCATGCCTTCGGCTTCCGGCCGTCAATTTTCTTCAGAACGGACCAGTCCCCTCTACGTCCACGTCCACGTTTCCGTCTGGCGTACACTTGTATGTAACATGTAAAAGACATTTTTGTCTTCAACGGAATATGGATCATTGCATATGATACCTGATGTCACTTAGGGGGGGGGGGGGGGTTAAATAGTTTATTCGGGTGGGGTATGATAAGGAATATTATGATCATATCGAAGATTGATCGCGTCTTATGATCATATCGAAGATTGGTCGCGTCTCATGATCATATCGAAGATTGATCGCGTCTCATGATCATATCGAAGATTGATCGCATATTATGATCATATCGAAGTTGATCGCGTCTTATGATCATATCAAAGATTGGTCGCGTATTATAATCATATCGAAGATTGGTCGCGTCTTATGATCATATCGAAGATTGGTCGCGTCGTATGATCATATCGAAGATTGATCGCATATTATGATCATATCGAAGATTGATCGCGTCTTATGATCATATCGAAGATTAGTCGCGTCTTATGATCATATCGAAGATTAGTCGCGTCTTATGATCATATCGAAGATTAGTCGCGTATTATGATCATATCGAAGATTGGTCGCGTATTATGATCATATCGAAGGTTGGTCGCGTCTCACGATCATATCGAAGATTGGTCGCGTCTCATGATCATATCGAAGATTAGTCGCGTATTATGATCATATCGAAGGTTGATCGCGTCTTATGATCATATCGAAGATTGGTCGCGAAATTAAAAGATTGACGTAAAGTATTGGCAGAGGGCGAAACTACGAAGATGGTTCATTCCTCTGTTATCCAGTGTGAGCCTTGATCCAGACCATGTCTTGGTGGATTTTGCTGACACGCGAAGTGATCGTGGGATTCGCTGGTGTTCGAAGAACAGGGTTGACTGGCTGCTTGTAGCTGTGGTTTATGATTTCTTGTGCCATATCAGTTGTTCGGGTCTCATCATTCTCCCGCCACAAAATGCAGTCTTTCTATTATAACCTTCTCTCACTCTGTCTCTCGTGTACCCCCACCCCCTTTTTTTATTTCTTTGTTTACATATTTACAAGTAAATGACTGGTTTTTTTTTGTCTTTATAGAATTTCACGTCGTTAATTTTTTCAGTCATGTTAAACACCAGAAGTCTACATAGCCCTTACCCACACCCCACACAACCCCTACCAACACCCCACACAACCTCGGCCCACACCCCCACACAACCTCGGCCCACACCCCCACACAACCTCAGCCCACACCCCCACACAACCTCTGCCCACACCCCCACACAACCCCTACCAACACCCTACATAACCTCTACCCAAACCCACCCACCCACCCCACACAGGCACCGCCCACACTACCTCTACCCACACCTCCCCCACACAAGCACCGCCCACACCCTACACCACTACCCACACCCAACTAACCCACGCAGGCACCGCTTATCCCACACTACCTCTACCCACACCCAACCAACCCACACAGGCACCGCTTACACCCCGCACCACCTCTACCCACACCCAGCCAACCCACACAGGCACCGCCCACACCCCACACCACCTCTGGACTCGCCAGAAATATCACTTGACCTAATTCCTCAGGCAACACAGAGTCGCAGATCAGATCCGCTTCCTGCTTCTTGGATTCTCAAGCGACCCTTGAGGGATTTATTGTAATCCCTAATCCCCCACGCCACCACGTCTTCCCATCCCCCCCCCCCTCCTCTCCGAATCCCTTATCCAACCTTGCTCTTCAACCAGTGTCCTGCCCACACACACACACACACACACACACACACACACACAGGATCAGACTAGGGTGTCTGAATATCTGTGGATGTAACTAGGATGAGAGGAGAGGAGAGATACGAAAGAAACTTAGATGTTCTGGTTTGGAAATGTCTCAGGGAGGGAAGTCAGGAATTGGTGAAAGGACAAGAGCTAAGGAGGGATTAGCACTACTCCTGAATAAGCGTTGTGGGAGTGTGTGAAGGAGTGTAGGAAGACGATTTATAAAATATTGTGGTTCAGAATAAATGTGGATGGCGAAAGATGCGAGATTATTAATGCCTATGCACCTGGCCATCAAAAGAAAGATCATAAGAAGCAAGTATATTTTTGGAGCTGCTTCTGGAGTGGATCGGCAGTTTCGAGGCAAGAGGCTGGGTGATGGGTAATTTGAATACAAAGGGGAGTTATGTGGCAGTTTAGGGTATGATTAAAGGGGTATGGGGAAATAAGTATTTTAAACAGAAATGGTTAACAGCTTGTGGAGTTGTGTGGTGAAAAAGCACTGGTGATTGGGCGTACCTGGTTTGAAAAGGGGGGACATACATAAGTATACGCATTTTAAGAAGAAAGATGGTCAGCGAGCAATAATAGATTACAAATGAATTGATAGGTCAAAAAGAGAGACTTTTGGATGTAAATGTGCTGAGAGGGGCAGCTGGTGGAATGTCTGATCACTGTCATGTGGAGGCGAGGGTGAAGATGTGTACAGGTTTTCGAAAAAGAGGAAACAAATGTCGGAAAGAAGAGATTGGTGAGAGTAAGCGAGCTTGGAAAGGAGACTTGTGTGAAGAAATATCTAAGAAAAATACCAAATATTGCAGGTAATAGTTCAGAGTGATTTTCAGCCCAAATTTTCTTTTCAAAACTGAAATATAGTCAAACGCCTTTATACTTGAAATAATCATAGAAAATACGTCATAATGCATCCCCTTAGCCGATAGATAACCAATGAATACAAGGCAAAGGATCAGAAAATGGTTTAGAATTTTAATCATTTAACGACTTAATTAATACAGGTCAGAAAGACGACCAAACAGTATTTCAACCCCAGGTTCGTATCCAGCATGAATGAAATCCCTTATATTGAGGTTTTGATGCAAATCGTATTTCCCTGTGAAAAAAAATACTAGAAATCACGGGTTCAGGGAATTTTTACAACCCAAAAAACTTTTTTGTTTCAAAATTGAAATATGACATAATCAAATGCACCCCCCCCCAACACACACACACACACACACACACACACACACACACAAGTTATAATAACACCACACTATCTTCACCTCGCCATAAACAAAAGCAGAAGCTTGTCATCTTCAAACTGACAGAGTAATAAATATCTTGTGAGTTCTCGTATGACTTGGATTTAGTGATGGTGTTGGATCCTGTTATTGTCAACAGGATCATGGTTACTTTGACATATACCTGAACTCAAAGATGTAAACAACATTCCTGTGTGTAGATGGTAAACAAAAAGAACGTGATAGGATGGAAAACTATGATATATATATATATATATATATATATATATATATATTATCCCTGGGGATAGGGGAGAAAGAATACTTCCCACGTATTCCCTGCGTGTCGTAGAAGGCGACTAAAAGGGGAGGGAGCGGGGGGCTGGAAATCCTCCCCTCTCGTTTTTTTTTTTTTAAATTTTCCAAAAGAAGGAACAGAGAAGGGGGCCAGGTGAGGATATTCCCTCTAAGGCCCAGTCCTCTGTTGATAACGCTACCTCGCTAATGCGGGAAACGGCGAATAGTACGAAAGATATATATATATATATATATATATATATATATATATATATATATATATATATATATATATATATATATATATATATCACATGTTTAATGGCGTCCTAGCTTCGTTCTTCGATGTTTATTAACTGACTGTTATATTTCTCTCTTGTGTCTCCCCTGATGATGTGATTATTACACGAAAGTGCATTTGGGAACTTTTCGTGTTTCATTTTCCCCGTGGACTCATAGGAATATATATATATATATATATATATATATATATATATATATATATATATATATATATATATATATATATATATATATATATATAACAAGTTCGTGTAAGGTGTCGTGGTGTAGCAGGGGTTAGCTAGCGTTCCTGACCATGAGTCATTCTCGGGGGCTGCCAAGGGTCGAGGGCGCTCGGTCCACAGTCAACCCAGCTGTTCATCCACCCAAATTGGTTGTTCAGTAGCGGTAATGAGATGGCTTTAATTAGGGTCTCAGTTGAACGTGCCGTTTCATCTAAAATACAATGTAAATCGCACATCAACTTAATGTTCTCAATGACTGGGTTATTATACACATGTTCATTACAAAATTCGCTGTACAATTGATTGGGCCGCAAGACGTAAAATTATATCGCTTCATGATATCATTATTTTTTGTCTAATAACGTCATTTGTCTCATTGTTGCTGCTGAATGTTTTCATGTAATTTATAGTTAAATCGCTAAATAAAGATATCGTGAATAATTGTGTACGCGCGTCATAGCTCTCTCTCTCTCTCTCTCTCTCTCTCTCTCTCTCTCTCTCTCTCTCTCTCTCTCTCTCTCTCTCTCTCTCTCTCTCTCTCTCAAACACGATGTATTTTGACATATTATATATTTTTCCCCCCCCACAACATTTCAATATTTTGATGCAAACACACCTTGTTTCACACACACCCCCACCCCACATCCCCTTTTCCACAACTGCGATTTTCAACGACTAAAATTCCAAAAATACATATTGTAAAGCGAAGGTCGTCCGTGTGCGCCATTGCCAACACTAATGGATTCACTGTAGCAATTTATTTACCAATGTCAGAGTAGATTATTTTTCTTTTTTTTTCATTCGATATCGGACGCGGGTTTATCGTGTTTATTCGCTGATTCGCTGCCCGTTTTCTGTGGTTAGTCGTCTGCTGTCTTTCCTGGCTTCTCATACGTTTCGGACATGGCCTGGTATGTATATATATATATATATATATATATATATATATATATATATATATATATATATATATATATATATGCTTTTACAACATATCACAAGACTATGCTCAGTGTGCAACTTCCATCATCAAAACACAGAGACCTTACCACTTACAACTCCTCTGTACACACAACATCCCAACCGGTGGACTTGGCCAGCTTCCATGGCGCTGCAAAGAGCCACATCAGAGGAGAAGGAACTTCTAGGGCAGTAAGTAAGGATATATGATTCCATTGGCATCTGCCTGCCTACCTTCTCCCGGTACACGAAACAAAGCTGTGACACTAGCAACCCAAAGAATACTTTTCCTGAAGATATTGTTCAGGTTTGTATGATCAAAACTGTGTCCTAAAAGTTGTTCAGCAAAGTACATGTTCCTGAACAAGTGCTTCAACCAGTTGTTGAGCTAAGTATATTGTTTCTTAGGGATTTGCTTAGATAAATATATTTCCATACGGAAGTTTTTTCAGCAAAGCATACGTTCCATATGGAAGTTTTTTTTAGCAAAGTATACGTTCCATACGGAAGTCTTTTTTTTTTTTTTTTTAGCAAAGTATACGTCCCTTTAAAAGTTTATCAGTAGTGCATAACTTCCATTCACTTTTTTTTTATATATATCAATCAGTTTGTGGCAGATGTACATCTCCGCTTCTTCATAGCACTTCCCTAAATAGCCATGTGTTCTCGCTGAACCCTTCCCGATTCCGGTAATGATGTTCACTTGTTTTCCCAACTAAATCCACCAACACAACACTGACAGAAGAACCCGCCAACACACATTATTGCCAATAGGACCCACCAACACTAGTTGGTCGCCAACAAAACCCACCACCACGCTTGGTCGCCAGTAGAACCCACAACCACATTTGGTCGCCAGTAGAACCCACCAACACAATCGCCAACAGACCTCACCAACACACGCGGTCCCCAACAGAACCCACCAACACACGCGGTCCCCAACAGAACCCGCCTACAGAACCACCCTCTCTCCCTCCTAAACAACACCGCCAAGGAAGCCCCCTCCAGCGACGTAGACGCCCTGCCCAGCTTGGCTCTCGGCAGTCGGGGTTCATTCCCAGCTGGCTCGCGTGCCCTTAGCCCTAATCAGAAACAACACTCGAGCGGGCCGCGGGAAAATACATCTTGTTTCTTTCCTCCTGGTCTGTAAGGGGCTCGTCGCGGGTGTAATTCAATTTCCGCGCGAGACTTGGACAAGGGAAGCCGGGTAAATTGTGTTATCTGAAAGAAAGGCATCGACCTACCCCCACCACCTTGGCCAGCCCTAGCCCTAGCCATAGCCCTAGGGGGTGGGGAGAGAGAGAGAGAGAGAGAGAGAGAGAGAGAGGGGACGAATAGCTAGTTCAGCCTTCACTCTCTGCCTATCCCGGACCGACACCTGAGACTTGACCTGTATTAGACTATCCAACGTCCACACATACCTCTTTACCACCAACCATCTTCCACCTAGACTATCCACCACTCAGCCCCACCTACCTCCCCCCCCTCTCTCTCTCTTTCTCTCTCTCTCTCTCTCTCTCTCTCTCTCTCTCTCTCTCTCTCTCTCTCTCTCTCTCTCTCTCCACCCACGCAACGCCATAGCCACCTCATTCCCACAGACCTTTAGTCATTTATCCCTCTTTACTCCTCTTTGCACACAGCGGGGAGCTAAAGATCCTCCCTTCCTGTATTAATTTCCCAAAGAAGAACAGAGGAAGGAGGCAAATGAGGAATATTTCTTTTCCTTTTGCTTCTAAGGTTTAGTCATCTATACATGACGCTACCTTGATCATGTGGGGAAACAGCGAACACGCATGAAAGTATATATATATATATATATATATATATATATATATATATATATATATATATATATATATATATATATATATGTTTACACCGTGAGCAAGCAAGAAGCCACCTTCAGCGAGGCAGTATCATCGTAAATGGACGGAGAGGAACTCGGTTTGGCCACTGAGCTCGCTTCATAGGATGCCATCATTTCCCAGCACCTGTCCGGAGTGCAGATTTGAAGTTGCGTGAGCCTCTTAGTCGGGGTTTTGGGGCTTTCTACTGCTACTACAACTCTACTACTACTACTACTACTACTACTACTACTACTTGTAGTACTGCTACTTGTATTACTACTACTACTACAACTTGTACTATTATAAGTATTACTTGTAGTACTGCTACTTGTATTACTACTACTACTGCTACTTGTACTATTATAAGTATTACTTGTAGTACTGCTACTTGTATTACTACTACTACTACAACTTGTACTATTATAAGTATTACTTGTAGTACTGCTACTTGTATTACTACTACTACTGCTACTTGTACTATTATAAGTATTACTTGTAGTACTGCTACTTGTATTACTACTACTACTACTACATGTACTATTATAGGTATTACTTGTAGTACTGCTACTAAAAATGATGATAATGTATCCTTTTTATGGAGCTCTTGAAACTTCACGGCTGCACCCCGTGTGGGAGCAGGGTAAGGTGGGCTTCCTTTAGGCGAATGGTCATCAGTGACGGTGTTGTTTATTCCGTCCACTGACGGTGATGTAGCCTTGTCGAAGGTCACCTGTCCCTCGATTTACTGTCATTTGCAGGGGAAGCACATTACACACACACACACACACACACACACACACACACATATATATATATATATATATATATATATATATATATATATATATATATATATATATATATATATATATATATATATATATATTATCCCTGGGGATAGGGGATTAAGAATGCTTCCCACGTATTCCCTGCGTGTCGTAGAAGGCGACTAAAAGGGGAGGGAGCGGGGGGCTGGAAATTTTCCCCTCTTTTTTTTTTTTCCAAAAGAAGGAACAGAGGGGGCCAGGTGAGGATATTCCAAAAAAGGCCCAGTCCTCTGTTCTTAACGCTACCTCGCTAACTCGGGAAATGGCGAATAGTTTAAAAGAAAAAGAAAGAATATATATATATATATATATATATATATATATATTCTGTTTCCCATTTTAGAAAGTTAATACAAGGAGGGGAGGATTTCTGGCCCCCCGCTCCCGTCCCCTCTAGTCGCTTTCTACGACACGCGAGGCTGATTCATGTGAGAAACTGCAGAAGCTGGTGACTGAGTTTGGTAAAGTGTGTGGAAGAAGAAAGTTGAGTAAATGTGAATAAGAGCAAGGTTATTAGGTACAGTAGGGTTGAGGGTCAAGTCAATTGGGAGGTGAGTTTGAATGGAGAAAAACTGGAGGAAGTGAAGTGTTTTAGATATCTGGGAGTGGATCTGGCAGCGGATGGAACCATGGAAGCGGAAGTGGATCATAGGGTGGGGGAGGGGGCGAAAATTCTGGGGGCCTTGAAGAATGTGTTGAAGTCGAGAACATTATCTCGGAAAGCAAAAATGGGTATGTTTGAAGGAATAGTGGTTCCAACAATGTTGTATGGTTGCGAGGCGTGGGCTATGGATAGAGTTGTGCGCAGGAGGATGGATGTGCTGGAAATGAGATGTTTGAGGACAATGTGTGGTGTGAGGTGGTTTGATCGAGTGAGTAACGTAAGGGTAAGAGAGATGTGTGGAAATAAAAAGAGCGTGGTTGAGAGAGCAGAAGAGGGTGTTTTGAAGTGGTTTGGGCACATGGAGAGAATGAGTGAGGAAAGATTGACCAAGAGGATATATGTGTCGGAGGTGGAGGGAACGAGGAGAAGAGGGAGACCAAATTGGAGGTGGAAAGATGGAGTGAAAAAGATTTTGTGTGATCGGGGCCTGAACATGCAGGAGGGTGAAAGGAGGGCAAGGAATAGAGTGAATTGGAACGATGTGGTATACCGGGGTTGACGTGCTGTCAGTGGATTGAATCAAGGCATGTGAAGCGTCTGGGGTAAACCATGGAAAGCTGTGTAGGTATGTATATTTGCGTGTGTGGACGTATGTATATACATGTGTATGGGGGGGGGGTTGGGCCATTTCTTTCGTCTGTTTCCTTGCGCTACCTCGCAAACGCGGGAGACAGCGACAAAGTATAATAGAAAAAATATAAGCTGGTGACTGAGTTTGGTAAAGTGTGTGGAAGAAGAAAGTTAAGAGTAAATGTGAATAAGAGCAAGGTTATTAGGTACAGTAGGGTTGAGGGTCAAGTCAATTGGGAGGTGAGTTTGAATGGAGAAAAACTGGAGGAAGTGAAGTGTTTTAGATATCTGGGAGTGGATCTGTCAGCGGATGGAACCATGGAAGCGGAAGTGGATCATAGGGTGGGGGAGGGGGCGAAAATTTTGGGAGCCTTGAAAAATGTGTGGAAGTCGAGAACATTATCTCGGAAAGCAAAAATGGGTATGTTTGAAGGAATAGTGGTTCCAACAATGTTGTATGGTTGCGAGGCGTGGGCTATGGATAGAGTTGTGCGCAGGAGGATGGATGTGCTGGAAATGAGATGTTTGAGGACAATGTGTGGTGTGAGGTGGTTTGATCGAGTAAGTAACGTAAGGGTAAGAGAGATGTGTGGAAATAAAAAGAGCGTGGTTGAGAGAGCAGAAGAGGGTGTTTTGAAATGGTTTGGGCACATGGAGAGAATGAGTGAGGAAAGATTGACCAAGAGGATATATGTGTCGGAGGTGGAGGGAACGAGGAGAAGAGGGAGACCAAATTGGAGGTGGAAAGATGGAGTGAAAAAGATTTTGTGTGATCGGGGCCTGAACATGCAGGAGGGTGAAAGGAGGGCAAGGAATAGAGTGAATTGGAGCGATGTGGTATACAGGGTTTGACGTGCTGTCAGTGGATTGAATCAAGGCATGTGAAGCGTCTGGGGTAAACCATGGAAAGCTGTGTAGGTATGTATATTTGCGTGTGTGGACGTGTGTATGTACATGTGTATGGGGGGGGGGGGTTGGGCCATTTCTTTCGTCTGTTTCCTTGCGCTACCTCGCAAACGCGGGAGACAGCGACAAAGTATAAAAAAAAAAAAAAAAAAATATATATATATATATATATATATATATATATATATTTCTGGTCTGTGCTCTGATGAGGCGTGTGCGTGTATCCCAGTAGCTAACTAAGGCTTGGACCCGAGGCACGCGACTGGCCGCTGCTTCCCACAGTTTGTGTGTGAGGACGAGCCACACAACGGTTGGCCGTTATGATGATATCGCCCTCGTCCCTGGCGCAACGGAGCGGTGGCGCCCGCGTCCTTCCTTTGTCTTCCTCCCTCCCTGGCTCTCCCGCTGTAGCCTCGCCCACCTTTAAAAGACAGGTCCACAAACACCCAAGGAACTCTTAATTAACATCTTCATTCTTTGTTTTTTTTTTTCCCCCTCGTATTTTTTTTTATTTCCTCCTTTCATGCGAGATGGTCATGATGAGGGTGTGTTTATTTTGCCCGCACCACGACAGTCATAAGAAGAGAATTTTTATATGTTCATATATATATATATATATATGTTTATCTTTCTTTTCTTTCATACTATTCGCCAATTCCCGCATTAGCGAGGTAGCGTTAAGAACGGAGGACTGGGCCTTTGAGGGAATATCCTCACCTGGCCCCCTTCTGTGTTCCTTCTTTTGGAAAACTAAAAAAAAAATGAGAAGGGAGGATTTCCAGCCCCCGCTCCCTTTATATATATATATATATATATATATATATATATATATATATATATATATCGTTTTTCTTTATATTTGATCTGCTGAACGTACAAGTGAAGATCGGGATATCATTTCCCACTGTGAGTGTGGAATACTCTTGTCTCAGTGTCTCGGATCGAATAGAGGACAGACTGGTTCCTCTCAGAGGCTGAAGAGGGCTAGATGGACTTCCTCGACTGAGACCTGAAACCCTGACAGCCCCTACGGCTTAGCCTCTTCTTCCCGCCTTAGACTCGATCCCATGGCCATTGTTAAAGGAGTTTTTCTTCCCGTGTGAGCCACGTAACACCCTCTCGCAGCGCCACTGCCTCCCAGAGCAAGGAGTGTTGTCAGCATCCCTGTGTATTTCAATAGAGAGAAAAAATTTTTCACCCAGCGTTCTTCCCAGCTGCTGGGACACACCAGGTGTGCTTGCCACCTGTTGGAACACACCAGGTGTTTCCTCTCAGCTGGTGGAGCACACCACGTGTTCCAACAGTTCTGAAGAACACCGTATGTGTTCGATCCAGAAGCTGGATGGAACACCAGGTGTTTAAATAGCTGCAAGAACACCTGGTACAACTCGAAGTCTTTGGCCCTGTGCACAGAGGGAGGAAGAAGAGTCTGGAACCCTTAGCAGGTCAGCAGGTCACCTTAAGTTCCACTGGGGTCAGATTAGACAAAGACCCGGAGGAAGTATATGGCAGGTCAGGTCACCTTAAGTTTCCTCTAGGGTTAGAACAGACAAGGAGGCAGGAGACAGGTATGCTTCACTAACCACTACAAAAGCGATTTTTTTTTTTTTCATATTTTTTGGGTTGTTCGGAGACCTACCTGCAGAAGGTCCTGAGATGATCACCTTATACTTATCTTCATCCTAATACTGTCTCCTCTACGTCACAGATTTATGGGGGGGGGGGGGGGAGTAGATTATATGTAAAACGTCAGGCAGCATAAAGTCGAAGCTACATCTCATAACCCACAAAAAAAAATCTTGGAACTGCGTAAAATTTTAGAATTTTCGACACGTTTAATCCACACACACACACGCACACATACACACACACACACACACACACACACACACACACATTTACGATGGCTCATCCTCGTGTGATTTTTTACCATAGATATAAAAACGTAAAACATCCCTTAAGTATTCTCAGCGTTCGTAGAGAGAGAGAGAGAGAGAGAGAGAGAGAGAGAGAGAGAGAGAGAGAGAGAGAGAGAGAGAGAGAAAGGGGGGTAATGCTCCAGAAATAGATTTTTAATTCTTAATATCCATGCAGGAAGCAGTAATCACATCTACATATGGAAGCGGAGGACGCCCCGTTCCCTGGGATCTATGTTGTGCGAGAGAGGTAGTTAGGCAGGTAGGACCACCACTACCACGGTCGTAATTGGATTAATGATAATGAGTCGGTGATGCGGCGGGCTGCAGGACGTGTGTTTGTGTTTGTCTGTCTGTCTGTCTGCTCCAGCTAGGCTATAAGTTCCATTTCATGCTCAGAGAACTTCACTTAAGTCTTGTTTGGCTGAGTTTCGCTCGCGTAGACTGGCGTGAGTTGTGTGTGTGTGTGTGTGTGTGTGTTCGGGCCCAAATTGTCAATATCGCCAGTTGGCCTAAATCGCCAACTAATATATTGCCAAATATCCCGAGTATTGGTAGCATCCGGTGTTTACTGAAATAGGAAATATGTATGTGTAACAATATTCATTCATAAGAGAATAAAAATCAAAACAATTTGGCAGTAACCAGGCAGAAAACCGAGTAACAAAATCTAACGTACGTCTGTATGTAACAAGGCATTTCATGTCAGTTTATATAAGCTGAATATATGTTCATTGATCTTAAACCTAGAGTAAAAGAAAGTCTGACCGACTTCGAGAACTACCATACAAACCTCCAACAGCCAGGATCGAACCCGCGACCCCTGCTTAGGGCTAGGCGGGAGCATTGCAGTTAGGCTATGATCATTGCCTAGCACATGTGCTCCCGCCTTCTACGCAGAAGTCATGGGTTCGATCTGGCTGTTGGAGGTTTATATATATATATATATATATATATATATATATATATATATATATATATATATATATATATATATAAGCGAAAAGATCATATTTGTGTTCTCAAGATTTTGTATGTTAATTGCTTTCATATCTAAATAACTAACTAGTTTTCCTATCCCTCACCAAGATTGTTAACATATTGTGTATTTGGAAGTCAACACGTCTAAGATTAGATGACAAATGTTTTCTATGCAATATCATGGAAAGGACCTTATGATCTGTTGCACTTTGCTCTTTTATTTCCCGTAACTGTCTGTCAATTCGGTAAAGCAAGGATTCCGTCGATTTAGGCTTATGTACATCTCGGCCCATCTTAAACTCTCAATCATCGTCTCATAATAGCTAAATATCTGAAGGCTAGAACAGACATTACTATGCCTCATTAAAGTGAAATATGCCTGTTGTAGCCTTGAATAGTTGCTATGATGAGGAGTGTCTGTCTGGAATAACTTTAAAAAGTTTGTTTCAGGTAACCTCTTGACCTTTTCTTATATACGCTGGATAAGTTTAGGTCTATACAGCGTTCATGGGATTACTTACTCAGTAGTCTGCTTCTGTATCGTTACAAATAGGGATCAAGATTCACTTTTAACAGCAAAACGCCACTAATGTTTGGGAATGTACGATTTGTAATACTGTTATTTGTACTTTAAGTGCGAATTGCTCTGTGAATTATGTACGATGTACATTTAATTATTAAGTTTTCAGTTGTTAGTGCACTGCCAGAACGTGAGAGGAAGTTGAGGTTGGAGACAAAGAGTCCTTTGAGTTTTGTCGTTATTAAGCGCCTATGCTGTCTTTTTTTTGTGTGGTGAGACGAGAGGGAGGAAAATGTCTCGCTCGGCATTTATCATTTATCGTAGCTTGAGTTAATATGGATAATTGGTTATATGGAGATGTACCCCATAAATGAGTTGTAGTTTGAGATTAAAGGCAGTTACGTTTTGTTGCAGAATACTGGCTGTTGAGGGGAGATACCGTCATCTCCCCACTTCTTCATGGCAAACAGCCCGGTAAACATATTGGAGGGCGTGTGACGCAGGCCTTTGGATCCACACAAATTGTCATCAGTGGCTTAACAAGTTAACTACCCCAAATAACCCCGAGACCTGTGTACTGGATGTCTGGGTCAACAGTACGTGCAATATTATGTCTGCGTAGTTGTGGACTGTGTTTGATATAAGTGTAGAGAACTGGTACTACTGGTGATTAATGGATATGAAAAGGAAAAATATTTTCAAAGTGTAGACCTATAAATTACTGCTCACTTGGAGGTGTTCTTACGTTGTTATGTCCACTGTGGCAAAGTTCTTGCAGTAGACTAGAATAGGTGTATTTATGTTTCCTCCATGAAAGGCTATGCACAAATATTAATGAGTAGTGTGAGCTCTCCTGACAAAGTATTCTTGTAAATATTCCCCAAGTTTACTCTGTATTTGATTTGATCGTGCGTCTGGCAGCTTGGCGTGTGGCCTTCCAGGTGATCGAGGTAAACAGTAAACACCGGTTGACCAGAGGTGTCGGTGTTGTTGGGCAGGACTTGTGTATTTTAGTGTTTATATCGGTGACTTTTTACGGATCTAATTATTGTAAATACATTTCTCTATAATCGTATATACCGCCAACATGTTTGGAGATAAGGAAGAGATATCCTCTGCATTAGGAGAAGGGTGCGAGCTTAGGAACCAAGCCGACCTCGCTCAGGGTGAGGTTAGAGCCTACAGAAGTTTTGAGAAGACTAGTCGAGTTGAAGGAGGGTAGTGCTGGTGTGGTGGACGCTGTCCTACGTCGAAGTAGTCATCTGAGAAGTGTAGTTACTTCGAGAGACACTAGTGTAATCGAAAGTAAGTAATGAGGCTGGTACGGTTAATGATGTTTGAGAAATATAATTATTAACCATCCTTAAGAAGGGGTTTGAAATTAGGATATCTTGAGTTTAAAGATTTGTGTAGCCATTCACAGAAAGTTGAAGAAATGGTTCAACATTGAGGAAAAGTGGTGTACCAGCTAGTTAGTGATGCTGAGCTTGATGATGAAAGTCTTGAGGACAGTGATAGTCAGACTTGGTAGTGGTGCCATGATCAAAAAGTCTTGCACTGTAACACTAGGTGATAGGGTCATGATTAATGCTCCCCATGCTGGAGTGAGTGCCGGTGCCCTGAATAGTTTATTTGCTGCAGCAGAGGATAGTGTTCCCAAGAGTAGAGGTTTATGAGTAAATTTCGTTCAGTCTGTAGTGAGTGCAGGTGTTTAGATAGTGTGTCACTTGCTTCTGCAGAGGATAGTGCTAGATGATATGTTTCTTATGATGTCTGTCTATCAATATCTCTAACGCCCGTTCCCTCTGGGAACTCCCATCAAGGTGTGGCCACAGCAAGAGTGTCTCCACATATGACTGTCCTTACATGCCACCCTCGCATGCATCATTCCACGCATTCTTCCTCTGTTTCTCTCCTTCCAGTATTCCTCCACCCTATTTGTCCATGTCACAGGTGATCGGGCACTCATATCAACATCTTTGATTGTATTATCATACACACTCTTTGTAGACTTCCAGTCTTGCATTCTTTCCACATGCCCAAACCACCTCAAAGTATTACATTTCACCCATTCTTCCACTCCACAAGTCATTCCCTTTGCATTCCTTGTCATACCACATCTCTCATACACCCCTTCCTTTCTTTCTTCACTCCATCTAGTCACACCACAGTCTCCTCTCAAGTAGCTCATTTCCACAGCCTGGATTCTTGACCTCTGTGCCTCATTCCACGTCCATGTTTTGGCTGCAAAGGTCAGGAGAACTATGCTTTCCCTTAATCCTCTCTTCAGTTCCATACCTATATCTCTCCCCTTCAATATTCTTTTAAGGGACCCAGTTACTCTTCTACCCTGTACTACTCTCTCCCACATTCATCTTTCCTTCCATATCACCACACTTACCCAAGGGAGCTCCCAGATATTTAAATTCCCTCACTTCTTCCTCTCTCTCTCTCTCTCTCTCTCTCTCTCCACCCCCCCCCAATAGCCACAGCACAATTTAGTCCACTTTCCTTTTTCACTCTATGTGGTTTTACAAAATCTATACTTTCACTCCGTTTCCTTTGAGACACCATTACTTTACTTTTGCTTGCATTTACCTTCAATCTCCTCTGCTTACACACATCATAAAACACAAATACAACCTTCTGCAACTCCTCGTCACTCATCGCAAACGATGACGTATTATCCACAAATAGGCATGCCACTAGCCACCATATCTCACTGCCACACTCCATCTCTTCTCCCCTTTTCCCTAATTTTGCTTTCATCTCTCTTATCACTCCATCCATGTATATATTAAAAAACCGTGGTGACATCACACAGCCCTGTCTGACACCTACATATATCCCAAAACTTTCACTGAGCTCTCCATCCACTCTTACATGTGCATTTGCTCATCTATGGAAGGCTTTTACACCATCCAACAGTTTTCCCCTATACCATGTATCCTTAACACATTGCACAAAGCATTCCACTCGACTCTGTCTTACACTTTCTCCAGATCCATAAAGGCTGCATAGAACTTCTTACTCTTCACTAAATACTTTTCCACAGTCATCTTTACTACAAAATTTTGATCCACATATCCCCTACCTTTCCTAAAACCCCTTTGCTCTTATCTTATTCTGCATTCAGACACTTCCATTACTGTCAATTGATATTCTTGCATACACTTTTCCTGGTATACTTAACAGACTTTTCCCCTAATAATTGCTACGTACATCCTTCGCACTTCTTATGACGTTATGGTAGATAATGTTGAAATTATTGATGCCTTGTGAGCTGAAGTTGAGATTTCTGAGACAGAGACTAATGAGTCTCCTTTAGTTGCAGGGAGAAAGAAGGCAGAATCACAGGGAATGGAAGATGAACTTAGAAGAGTGATGCAAAATCACGCCTGCCAGACAGGGCCATTCAGTGCATAGAAGTGTGGCTTCTATTTTCCAGGTGATAGTCAGAGTATGCATTAGTCCACAGATAATTATTTTGGTAATCTTAGTATAAGTAATGATTTCAGAAAGAAAATTCATTGTCCGAAGGTCAAGGCTAGATCCAGAGGCTGTCGAGTAGTCTACATTTACCTTGCGTAGGTTTAGGGGGTTCAAGTCTAATTTTACTTCTCAGGGCATTAGGGTTTGCTAAAGCCATATCTAAGACAGAAGTGATTTATCCAGATGTCAGAGTGAACTTAAGGTGACATATCATGCACACAAGTGAGAAATGAGGATCTGTGGAACAAAGTGGCCCAGGGTGAGCTAGATATTTTCATTAACCATTCCATACCTCAAGTTGTTCATGGACAAGGGACTTCTGACAAAAGTTCTTAAAAAAACTTGAAGGAAGTTGGGTGTATTAAATATCTGGGAGTGGACATGGCAGCGATTGTAACCATAGAAATAAGAGGTGAATCATAGGGTTGGGAGGGGATGAAGGTTGTAGGAGCATTGTGGAATGTGTGTAAATAGGAGTTACTATCAGGGAGGGTGAAAATGGGTATGTTTGAAAGTATAGGAGTCCAGGCAGTGTTGTATAGATGTGAGGCATGGTCTATAGGTGAGAATGTACAGAAGAGGGTGAATGTGTTGGAAATAAAACGTTTAGGGACAATATGTGAGGAGGGTTAATCAAGTAATTAATGATAGTGTAAGAGAGGTGTGGTAACAAGAAGAGAGTAATTGAGAGAGCTGAAGAAGTTGTGCTGAATTGGTTTGGACTTATTGGGAATATGAGTGAGAGGAGTTGACAAAGAGGATATTATGTGTCAGAATTGGAGAGAACAAGAAGGGGAAACCAAATTTGAGATGGAAGGATGAAGTGAATAAGGCTTTGAGTGTCCTGGCCCAGAACATGTTGGAGGATGAAAGGCATGCATAGTACTGAGAGAATTGAAGTAATGTGGAATACATGGGGTGACATGCTGTCAGTGGACTGAACCAGCACCTATGAAGCAGCCAGGGTGAAAAAGGTCCATGGCGACTGTTCATAGATAGGGGGCTGTGATTTCAATGCAGTGCACATGACAGCTAAAGAATGGATGTGAGTGCATGAGGCCTTTTCTTCATCTCTTCCTGATACTACCCACTAATGCAGGAAAAGGTGAACAAGTAAGATGAAAATAGAAAAGAAATGAAATAGCATACAAGGCTAATGAAACAACTAAAATGCATGTCATATAGACTTTGCTGTACTCATGAGTAAAAAAAAATTGGATGGAGCATATCTGTAAGAAAGCAGTAAGAGCTGAAACCAGTGCAGTGGTGACATTTTTCCTAGGTGTTGGTCCCACCTTGTCATTTTCATAGCATTTAGGAGCTCTTGCTTTAATGCAGAAAAGAATATAAGATAACATAATAACATGGTTTCTGCCATCCAAATTGCCTTCTTGTTTATATATTTGGCTTACACCCTGGCCCTTACCAACAGTTTGGGAGCAGTTTTGGCCCACCCTTATGATTATTATAATTGTCATTAAACAATGTTGAGACAGTTATCGATAACTTGTTTGATGACTTCTCTACCTTCAGTAGCCACTTCATTTATACATACATACATAACACTTGGATTTGTATGTAGCATTTATGGATCTGGAGAAGGCATATGATAGAGTTGATAGAGATGCTCTGTGGAAGGTATTAAGAATATATGGTGTGGGAGGCAAGTTGTTAGAAGCAGTGAAAAGTTTTTATCGAGGATGTAAGGCATGTGTACGTGTAGGAAGAGAGGAAAGTGATTGGTTCTCAGTGAATTTAGGTTTGCGGCAGGGGTGTGTGATGTCTCCATGGTTGTTTAATTTGTTTATGGATGGGGTTGTTAGGGAGGTGAATGCAAGAGTTTTGGAAAGAGGGGCAAGTATGAAGTCTGTTGTGGATGAGAGAGCTTGAGAAGTGAGTCAGTTGTTGTTCGCTGATGATACAGCGCTGGTGGCTGATTCATGTGAGAAACTGCAGAAGCTGGTGACTGAGTTTGGTAAAGTGTGTGAAAGAAGAAAGTTAAGAGTAAATGTGAATAAGAGCAAGGTTATTAGGTACAGTAGGGTTGAGGGTCAAGTCAATTGGGAGGTAAGTTTGAATGGAGAAAAACTGGAGGAAGTAAAGTGTTTTAGATATCTGGGAGTGGATCTGGCAGCGGATAGAACCATGGAAGCGGAAGTGAATCATAGGGTGGGGGAGGAGGCGAAAATCCTGGGAGCCTTGAAGGATGTGTGGAAGTCGAGAACATTATCTCGGAAAGCAAAAATGGGTATGTTTGAAGGAATAGTGGTTCCAACAATGTTGTATGGTTGCGAGGCGTGGGCTATGGATAGAGTTGTGTGCTGGAGGGTGGATGTGCTGGAAATGAGATGTTTGAGGACAATGTGTGGTGTGAGGTGGTTTGATCGAGTAAGTAATTTAAGGGTAAGAGAGATGTGTGGAAATAAAAAGAGCGTGGTTGAGAGAGCAGAAGAGGGTGTTTTGAAATGGTTTGGGCACATGGAGAGAATGAGTGAGGAAAGATTGACCAAGAGGATATATGTGTCGGAGGTGGAGGGAACGAGGAGAAGTGGAAACCCAAATTGGAGGTGGAAAGATGGAGTGAAAAAGATTTTGTGTGATCGGGGCCTGAACATGCAGGAGGGTGAAAGGCAGACAAGGAATAGAGTGAATTGGATCGATGTGGTGTACCGGGGTTGACGTGCTGTCAGTGGATTGAATCAGGGCATGTGAAGCGTCTGGGGTAAACCATGGAAAGTTGTGTGGGGCCTGGATGTGGAAAGGGAGCTGTGGTTTCAGGCATTATTGCGTGACAGCTGGAGACTGAGTGTGAACGAATGGGGCCTTTGTTGTCTTTACCTAGTGCTACCTCACACACATGAGGGGGGAGGGGGATGGTATTCCATGTGTGGCGAGATGGTGATGGGAATGAATAGGGGCAGACAGTGTGAATTGTGTGCATGGGTATATCTGTATGTGTCTGTGTGTGTATATATATGTGTACATTGAGATGTATAGGTATGTATATTTGCGTGTGTGTGTGTGTGTGTGTGTGTACATTGTGTATGGGGTGGGTTGGGCCATTTCTTTCGTCTGTTTCCTTGCGCTACCTCGCAAACGCGGGAGACAGCGACAAAGCAAAATAAATACAAAAAATGAATAAATAATAACACTTGGAAAAATAATAATCTCAGTCAGTGTCATTCCTGATCCTCCCTTATTGTAGATATTCCACTGAGTGATGTTGAGTTGATAATTGATTGGTAAGTTAGGCTTATAAAAGTATAGGCATAGATAGTGGAATTCCTCATTTTTATGAAATTGATATAGAACTGTTTCACAGAGTTACATAGGAAAGCTAACTGGAACAGACTGCTGGGTCCTGTCCAGGCTTTTGAGTTGAAAGAATGAAATTACAGACAAATGATATTTGTGAATTTCTTATCTACAAAACCACAAATTATGTCATTTGGGGACTTTAGACTAATATTTATCATTTGATCTTAAATGTGTTTCTTTCATGTACTCCATATATTAACAGTCCTGTTGAGGTTAAAGTATGAAGCTCATTAGAATGAAATTTGTCTGTTCTAGCTTTAGTATTTGCTAAGGAGAGGATTGTAAGTCTTTGATAATATTAAGTTTTAGTCAGGTAACCTCTTACTCTTTTCTTTACTTAGTTGAATAAGTTTAGGTTGTCTCGACAGTGCTCATGGAATTAATATCTCACATGGAATGACACTTGGAATGATACTGTGGATACATAACAAACTACTTTAAGAATTATCACAAACCAACAATCTTCGTCATAGCAGCAGTTCAAGGCTAGGTCGGACTTATTTCACTAAAATTAGGCAGGAGGATGAAAGGTATGCATGGTAGAGAGAGAACTGAATTCATGTGGAATACAGGGGGTTACACACTGTCAGTGTACTGAAGCAGCCAGGGAGAAAAAGTTCTGTGGGGACTGTTTGTAGATAGGGGGCTGTGATATCAGTGGAGTATATATGACAGCTAAAGAATGGATGTAAGTGCATGAGGCCTTTTCTTCACCTCTTCCTGATACTACCAACTACTGCAGGAAAAGGTAAACAAGTAAGATAGAAAATAGAAAGAAAAGAAATGAGGCTAATGAAACAACTAAGAAGCATGTCATATAGACTTTGCTGTACTCAGGAGAGTAAAAAAGAAATTGTGGATGGAGCATATCTGTAAGAATGCAGTGAAAGCTGAAACCAGTGCAGTGGTGACATCATTCTTAGGTGTTGGTGCCACCTCATCATTTTCATAGTGTTTACAAGCTCTTGCTCTCTTGCAGAAAAGAATATGAGATACAATAATAACATGGTTTCTACCATCCAAATTGCCTCCTTGTTTATATATTTAGCTTACACTCTGGCCCTTACCATCAGTTTGGGAGCAGTTTTGGCCCACTCTTATGATTAGTATAATTGTCATTAAGTGATGTTGAGACAGTTATTGATGACTTGTTTGATGACTTTTCTACCTTCAGTAGCCAGTTCATTTATACATACATATATAATCCTTAGAAAAATAATATCTGATGATAGAGTGGCAGACATTGAGTGGTTTGGTCGAGGTGTACGAAGTGAAAGGGTCAAGAAAAATGGTTTGGTAAGCAGAGAAGAGGTAGTGAAAGCTTTGCGGAAGATAAAAGCTGGCAAGGTGGCGGGTTTGGATGGTATTGCAGTGGAATTCATTAAAAAAGGGGTTGACTGTGTTGTTGACTGGTTGGTAAGGATATTCACTATATGTAGGGTTCATGGTGAAGTACCTGAGGATTGGCGGAATGCATGCATATTGCCATTGTACAAAGGCAAAGATGATAAAGGTGAGTGTTCAAATTACAGAGGTATAAGTTTGTTAAGTATTCCTGGGAAATTATATGGGAGGGTATTGATTGAGAGGGTAAAGTCATGTACAGAGCATAAGATTGGGGAAGAGCAGTGTGGTTTCAGAAGTGGTATTGGATGTTTGGATCAGGTGTTTGCTTTGAAGAATGTATGTGAGAAATACTTTGGAAAACAGATGGATTTGTACGTAGCATTTATGGATCTGGAGAAGGCATATGATACAGTTGATAGAGATGCTTTGTGGAAGGTATTAAGAGTATATGGTCTGGGAGGTGAGTTGCTGGAAGCAGTGAAAAGTTTTTATCAAGGATGTAAGGCATTTGTACATGTAGGAAGAGAGGAAAGTGATTGGTTCCCAGTGAATGTTGGTTTGTGGCAGAGGTGCGTGATGTCTCCATGGTTGTTTGATTTGTTTATGGATGGGATTGTTAGGGAGATGAATGCAAGTGTTTTGGAGAGAGGGGCAAGTATGCAGTCTGTTGTGGATGAGAAGGCTTGGGCAGTGAGTCAGTTGTTCGCTGATGATACAGTGCTGGTGGCTGATTCGAGTGAGAAACTCCAGAAGTTGGTGACTGAATTTGGTAAAGTGTAAGAAAGAAGAAAGCTGAGAGTGAATGTGAAAAAGAGCAAGGTTATTAGGTTCAGTAGGGTTGAGGGACAAGTTAATTGGAAGGTAAGTTTGAATGGAGAAAAACTGGAGGAAGTGAAGTGTTTTAGATAACTGGGAGTGGATCTAGCAGTGGGTGGAACCATGGAAGTGGAAGTGAGTCACAGAGTGGGGGAGGGGGTGAAGGTTCTGGGAGCAGTGAAGAATGTGTGGAAGGCAAGAACGTTATCTCGGAGAGCAAAAATGGGTATGTTTGAAGGAATAGTGGTTCCAACAATGTTATATGGTTGTGAGGCATGGGCTAAAGATAGAGCTGTGTGGAGGAGGATGGATGTGTTGGAAATTAAATGTTTGAGGACATTATGTGGTGCGAGGTGGCTTGATCGAGTAAGTAATGAAAGGGTAAGAGAGATGTGTGGTAATAAAAAGAACGTGGTTGAGAGAGCAGAAGAGGGTATTTTGAAATGGTTTGGTCACATGGAGAGAATGAGTGAGAAAAGATTGACAAAGAGGGTACATGTGTCATAGGTGGAGGGAACGAGGAGAGGTGGGAGACCTAATTGGAGTGGAAGGATGGAGTAAAAAAGATTTTGAGCAATCAGGGCCTGAAGATACAGGAGGGTGAAAGGCTTGCAAGGAATAGAGTGAATTGGAACGATGTGGTATACCGGGGTCAACGTGCTGTCAGTGGATTGAACCAGGGCATGTGGGGCCTGGATGTGGAAAGGGAGCCATGGTTTCGGTGCATTAGACATGACAGCTAGAGACTGAATGTGAATGAATGTGGCCTTTGTTGGCTTCTCCTAGCTCTAACTCGCATGCAGGGGGAGGTGGGATGCCATTTCATGTTTGACGAGGTGGCAACAGGAATGGATGAAGGCAGCAAATATGAATATATACATGTGAAGGCAGCAAGTATGAATATGTATATGTATGTATACGTTGAAATGTAAAGGTATGTATATGTGCGTGTATGGGCATTTATGTATATACATATGTATGTGGGTGGGTTTGAACATTCTTTCGTCTGTTTCCTTGTGCTACCTCGCTAACATGGGAGACAGCAATAAGTATAATGAGAAAAATGATAATCTCAGTCAGTGTTAGTCCCAATCCACCCTTATAGTATTCCACTGAGTGATGGTGAGTTGATGATTGATAGCTAAGTTAGGCTTATATAGATATAGGCCTAGATGGTGGAATTCCTCATGTTTATAAAATTGATATAGAACAGTTTCACAGAGTTACATAGGAAAGCTATCTGGAATAGACCACTGGGTCCCGTCCAGGCTTTCGAGTTGAAAGAAAGAAATTGCAGACAAATGACATTTGTGAATTTCTTATCTGCAAAACCACAAATGATGTCATTTGAGGACTTTAGACTAATATTTATCATCTAATCTTAAATGTGTTTCTTTCGTGTACTCCATATGTTAAAGTATGAAGCTCATTAGAATAAAATTTGTCTGTTCTAGCTTTGATATTTGCTAAGAAGAGGATTGTTAGTCTTTGATAATATTAAGTTTTAGTCAGGTAACCTCTTACTCTTTTCTTTCCTTAGTTGAATAAGTTTAGGTCTTCTCAACAGTGCTCATGGAGTTTATTTCTCACTTGGAATGATACTGAGGTTACTTAAACTTTAAAAATCATCACAGACCAACCATCTTCGTCATAGCAACAGTTCAAGGCTAGGTCGGATTTATTTCACTAAAATTAGGTTTAGTAGTATTTTTCAATGTGAATGTTGAAGTCCTCAACTGAAACTGTTTGTGACTTAGTAGATGTGCAGTACTTGAACTCGACCAGCCATCACCACCACCTTCCACAACTATGTCTTCTGACCCAGATGACCCCCTTTCCTTGGAACCATTCCATTCACCACCTTACTCTCCATTAGCACCAGCAAACAATTCAGACCAAGGATAAATGTGAGTGTTAGAATTAAGTTTGTTATTTCTGTTTTTAACAGAATTCATCGTACAGTACCTCTCAGTTTATGGGATAGTTGCATTCTTGAAATTGGTCGCCTAAATCAAAAGCATGTGATTATGTGTCGTAACTAATAGAGATTAGAAGATTTCTTGTTAAACTAGATGAAGACTATGGTGTACTTACACCCAGAAATATTAAATATTATAATGTACATACTGTACAATGAATGATATGAAAAACAAAATAAATTATGTGTACAAGCTAAGTATACAGATACTTAAAAAGCTACTTGTTTGAAAGTAAAAACATTTCGTAAGACAAAGCTTCATGAGTGTAGACTTTTATGTACTGTATAACTTAACCGATACAGTCACATTTTTTCAAAAGATATTGAAAATAAAATGAATTTTGTTGCTAGGGAGAGTACGAATAAGTTTTCTTAGATTCAGTTCATTTATACAAGTGCTTCACATGCTGAAGTATGACATAAGTCTTCATAGATTCATTTGATTTCTATAGCTGCTTTGCATGCTTTGCAGTTTATACCCGACTCCACATTTTACTAGCTCTTCAAATCCCTACCCATTATTCATTTAATTACCACAGAATAAAAAAGAAATGATTACAGTCATGCTCCTGTAGTCTTAATTCATTCTCCATAGTAAGTTCTACTGTGCCATAAACGGTTGTGCTGTATGAGGTTGATAATGTTAACACTAAACCAAAGCTTCATATGTCATATGTTTATCAGCTTTTTCAAAGCAGTAATGGTGTTGGTAACTGATTCTGTGGCAGTACAAATAGGATCCAAAAGCATTTTTTATTATCACATAAACTTTTTGGTCCTCCATCATTATTTTACTTGTAATGAGTAGATTAAAGTACTGAATGGCCTAGGTCTAACTAATCCAAGTGGGTCTGTGTTCTAGTTATGTGTGTTCATGATCATTCCATTGAACATATTCTGATTTTGAATACATAAACATTTGTCGGTATATATACTAGAGGAAGCATGTGCTTTGCTTCACTTACATTTATGCTTGTATAGTTCCATTGTATAAAGGTGAATGTTCAATTTACAGAGGTATAAGTTTGTTGAGTGTACCTGGAAAATTATATGGAAGAGTGGTGATTGAGAGGGTGGTGGCATACAGAATTTCAGACAAGGGAGGATTAGTATGGCTTCATGGTTAATAAATGACATGGATGAGATGTGTGCTATGAAGATTTTGTGTGAAAACTACTAAGGGAAACAGAAGGATTTGTATGTGACATTTATGGATCTGGAGGAAGCATATGATGGGGTTGATAGAGATGCTTTGTGGAGGGTGTTACGAATATATAGAGTGGGAGGAAACCTGTTGGAAGCAGTGAAGAGTTTTTATCAACAAGGTAGGCATGTGTGCAAGTAGGGAGAAAGGGGAGAGGGAGGGAGTGGTTTCAGGTGGAGGTGGGCATGCAGCAGGGATGTGTGATGTCACCATGGCTGTTTGATTTGTTTGTGAATGGGGTGATGAGGGAGGTAAATGTTATGAGTAAGGTGAATGTTAGGGTCTTGGAGAGAGGAGCAGGTTTGTAGTCTGTGTGGGGTGGGGGGGGCTTGAATGATGACACAGTGCTAGTTGTGGATTCGAGTGAGAAACTGCAGAAGCTGGTCTCTAGGAGAGTGTATGAAAGGAGAAAGGTGAAAGTGAATGTGAATCAAAGTAATATTATTAGGTTCAGTGCAGCAGAGAGATGCTAGTTGGGGTGTGAATTTGAATAGAGAAAACATGGATGAAGCAAAGTGTTTTAGACACCTGGAGGTGTACATGGCAACGAATGGAACCAGAGAGCTTAAGTGATTTGTATGGTAGGTGAGGGAGCAAAGATTGTAGGGGCATTGCAGAACATTTGAAGTGGTCACTACCTGGGAGGGTGAAGATAGGCATATTTGAAGGCATAGTAGTCCTGTGGATGTGAGATGTGGACTCGATGAGAATGTATGGCAAAGAGTGATTGTACTGGATAGTAGATTTTTGTGAACAGTATTTGGCATGAGGAGGGCTGATTGAGTAAGGATTGATAAGGTATGGGAAAGTTATGGTAATAAGAAGACCACAGTTGAGAGAGCTTAGGAGGGTGTACTGAAATAGATTGGATGTATAGAGAGAATGAGTGAGGAGTCAGAAGTGAAGGGAATGAGGAGTGAAAAAGGTTTTGAATGCTTAGGGTGTGAACATGAAGGAGGGTGGTAAGTGTGCACAGGTTAAAGTATACTGGAGCAATGGGGTATACAGGAGGCATGTGTTGGTAATGTCTGGACTGAACCAGGTATATGAAACCATGTAGAAAAAATCTGCGTACTTAGCATGCTGAATGAGGAGGGGCACCCTATAGTTTGGAAAATTCTCTTATAGAATATGAATAAGACTAGAATCAAATGTAAAGGTATTTACAGTGAGCAAGGTCTATTTTAAGAGATGATCACTCATGAAGTATCTTTCTTTCTTTTCTTTCTTTCATACTATTCGCCATTTCCTGCACTAGCGAGGTAGCGTTAAGAACAGAGGACTTTGAGGGAATATCCTCACCTGGCCCCCTTCTCTGTTCCTTCTTTTGGAAAATTGAAAAAAAAAATGAGAGGGGAGGATTTTTAGCCCCCAGCTCCCTTCCCTTTTAGTCGCCTTCTACAGCTATGACACAGGGAATATGTGGGAAGTATTCTTTCTCCCCTATCCCGAGAGATAATGAAGTATCTAGCAGATGAATAATTTTTTGCCTCTAGCTTGTCTCTTGATTTATCATAGCCAGTGTAACAAGTTGAGTTTGGTGGACGTTTCAAGCTGGGAGAAAGATTACTCTTGATCCCCTACTTACAATCCTGTGCGACGTACGATCATCCATACATATTATGAAAAAAATATAAATTATGAAATATGAACTAAAGAATCATATGATAAAGCTCGTTGATAAAAAACGAGATAATCATGATAGAAATTGAGTAGGATAAAAGCATGCTGTACAAGTATACGAATTCTACACCGGGCTCTGGTAGAGCATCCAGAGGACACAACATGAAACAATGCAACAAACTTCTAAAAAAATGTGTAAATAAGTAATTTACAATACAAGAAAGGTGGATGAATGGAATGAGATGACTGTGGATGTGGTAAATGTAGACAGCATACATGAATTTAAGGGGTAGGGCCCCAGAATTATAGAATTCCCTCTCCATACAGTACAAATCATAATTACACAATAAATATCATACAGGAATTGTTGTTAGGTGAGCTCTTATTACAAAAGAAAGTCTCACCATGAGCTGGGAATCTCTGGTCTCCTTCACTGTGCCATTGATGTTTAGCCAATAGACAATATTTTCCTCGAGTCTGTTTTTCCTCTCCTTTTGTCTTTTTTCATTCACCCTATTTGGATGGCTTTATATTTTTCCTGTTTTGATTTGGTGGGTTTCTGTTCTTTGGTGAATGTGGGGATGTATTCCCATCTGTCCACCTTTGCTTGTTGTGATACCAGAAAGTTTGCTCATGTGAAAGCATTTCTTTAGGCTTAGTTTCACTCATTCTTCCTCTACCCTGTGTGTTTGTTAGATGTGCCCTACTGAATATACAGCCAATTGAATAGGTAGCAGGTCTGCTTGCATAAGTGAAAGCATTCACTTATTCCACTCATTCTCACTCTTATCATGTGTTCTTTGGGTTATCCCTGCTAGATATACAGGTGACCACTTGAATAGATTGTTACTTTGTGTATCTCAAATGACAGCTAGTTATGTTAGTTACTTTTGTCTGTCTCAAATGACTGCTCGTTAAGTTAGTTGGACAAGAATAATGATTTGCATGCAGTTTTTATCAGCTTGACCTTAGTGATGAATGGACAGTGTATGATGATGTTGCTGCTCTGTATATTGAATGTAAAAATTGATATGATGTCAAACCATGTAAATCCTTGATTGAGTGATGATAATCACTTAATTCTTATTTCCTTTTTTGATTATATATCTTTCCCTATTTTTATTTCCAATTTTTTGTTACAGGAAGTGCAGATTGCTTTTCCTCTCAATAGACAAGAAGGATAGGCTTCTCTACAAGGTAACCATCTTCTCAACAGCTGGGATAATGCAGGATCATCCTCAAGTCACTGAAAGAGAAGAGGTACTTTTCAGATTATGAAAGAATAATGTGTCATTTTATGATTCAAGTTATATTTTTGTCTTTTTCTCAAGAATTTTGTGGAAATTGTATTCCACATTTTATCTTTTATGTCATTCTTTTCTGTGATTTTGTATCTCTCAATAGAAGTAAAATGATCATACATGATAAAGGGATGCTTGTAAAATGTAATTTATCTGTAAGAGTTGGAGAGGATGTAAAATAATAGATGTTTTGGAAGGAGGTAAATAAAGTGCGTAAGACAAGGGAGCAAATGGGAACTTCAGTGAAGGGGGCTAATGGGGAGGTGATGACAAGTAGTGGTGATGTGAGAAGGAGATGGAGTGAGTATTTTGAAGGTTTGCTGAATGTGTTTGATGATTGAGTGGCAGATATAGGGTGTTTTGGTTGAGGTGGTGTGCAAAGTGAGAGGGTTAGGGAAAATGATTTGGTAAACAGAGAAGAGGTAGTAAAAGCTTTGCGGAAGATGAAAGCCGGCAAGGCAGCAGGTTTAGATGGTATTGCAGTGGAATTTATCAAAAAAGGGGGTGTCTGTATTGTTGACTGGTTGGTAAGGTTATTTAATGTATGTATGATTCATGGTGAGGTGCCTGAGGATTGGCGGAAATCTTGCATAGTGCCACTGTACAAAGGCAAAGGGGATAAGAGTGAGTGCTCAAATTACAGAGGTATAAGTTTGTTGAGTATTCCTGGTAAATTATATGGGAGGGTATTGATTGAGAGGTTGAAGGCATGTACAGAGCATCAGATTGGGGAAGAGCAGTGTGGTTTCAGAAGTGGTAGAGGATGTGTGGATCAGGTGTTTGCTTTGAAGAATGTATGTGAGAAATACTTAGAAAAGCAAATGGATTTGTAAGTAGCATTTATGGATCTGGAGAAGGCATATGATAGAGTTGATAGAGATGCTCTGTGGAAGGTATTAAGAATGTATGGTGTGGGAGGCAAGTTGTTAGAAGCAGTGAAAAGTTTTTATCGAGGATGTAAGGCATGTGTACGTGTAGGAAGAGAGGAAAGTGATTGGTTCTCAGTGAATTTAGGTTTGCGGCAGGGGTGTGTGATGTCTCCATGGTTGTTTAATTTGTTTATGGATGGGGTTGTTAGGGAGGTGAATGCAAGAGTTTTGGAAAGAGGGGCAAGTATGAAGTCTGTTGTGGATGAGAGAGCTTGAGAAGTGAGTCAGTCGTTTTTCACTGATGATACAGCGCTGGTGGCTGATTCATGTGAGAAACTGCAGAAGCTGGTGACTGAGTTTGGTAAAGTGTGTGAAAGAAGAAAGTTGAGAGTAAATGTGAATAAGAGCAAGGTTATTAGGTGCAGTAGGGTTGAGGGTCAAGTCATTTGGGAGGTAAGTTTGAATGGAGAAAAACTGGAGGAAGTAAAGTGTTTTAGATATCCTGGAGTGGATCTGGCAGCAGATGGAACCATGGAAGCGGAAGTGAATCATTGGGTTGGGGAGGGGGCAAAAATTCTGGGAGCCTTGAAGAATGCTTGGAAGTCGAGAACATTATCTCAGAAAGCAAAATTGGCTATGTTTGAAGGAATAGTGGTTCCAACAATGTTGTATGGTTGCGAGGCGTGGGCTATGGATAGAGTTGTGCGCAGGAGGGTGGATGTGCTGGAAATGAGATGTTTGAGGAAAATGTGTGGTGTGAGGTGGTTTGATCGAGTAAGTAATGTAAGGGTAAGAGAGATGTGTGGTAATAAAAAGAGTGTGGTTGAGAGAGCAGAAGAGGGTGTTTTGAAATGGTTTGGTCACATGGAGAGAGAATGAGTGAGGAAAGAGTGACCAAGAGGATATATGTGTCAGAGGTGGAGGGAACGAGGAGAAGTGGGAGACCAAATTGGAGGTGGAAAGATGGAGTGAAAAAGATTTTGAGTGATTGGGGCCTGAACATGCAGGAGGGTGAAAGGCATGCAAGGAATAGAGTGAATTGGAACGATGTGGTATACCGGGGTTGATGTGCTGTCAATGGATTGAACCAGGGCATGTGAAGCGTCTGGGGTAAACCATGGAAAGTTCTGTGGGGCCTGGATGTGGAAAGGGAGCTGTGGTTTCAGTGCATTATTACATGACAACTAGAGACTGTGTATGAATGGGGCCTTTGTTGTCTTTTCCTAGTGCTACTTTACACACATGAGGGGGGAGGGGGTTGTTATTTTATGTGTGGCGAGGTGGTGATGGGAATAAATAAAGGCAGACTGTGTGAATTATGTACATGTGTATGTATGTATATGTCTGTGTGTGTATATATATGTATACATTGAGATGTATAGGTATGTATATTTGCGTGTGTGGACATGTATGTATATACATGTGTATGTGGGTGGGTTGGGCCATTCTTTCGTCTGTTTCCTAGTGCTACCTTGCTAACGCGGGAGACAGCGACAAAGCAAAATAAATAAATAAATAATTATGAGCAATTATATTAAGACTTATGGGATGGAAGCAGAGTATACATGTTGTTAATGATGTGCCAGTTAAACATGAATATGTGTAGAAAAGGGAAGCTAAATGTAAATGTTCCCAATGTGTTGATTTTTTCTCATTTTATGATGTGGATATGGGGAAAAGGTATTGAACATTGATGAGGATGTTTATCAGGATACAGTACGTTGTGTTATTAAAAAAACGGGAGGTTTAAGAAGGTAGGATACAGAAAGAGGTGTTAATAAAAAAGGGAGGTTTAAGAAGATATGAGCATGAGGGAGAGATGTATGTGAAAAAGCATAATATATCAGTTAGACTAATGAATGGTAAGGAAAACAGAATGAGTTGAACAGCAGTCTTCATTAGGGAGAGCATTTAGATGTGTACAGTGACCAGAAACCACACTGCTCCTCCTCAGCCTGCTGCTCTGTAATATGCCTCCAACCTCTCAATCATTACCTTCCCATGCACCTTACTAGGTATACTTGACCAACTTATACTTCTGTGTTTTGAACTCTCATCTTTATTCCCCTTGCCTGTATACAATGGCTCTTTACATGCATTCTGCCAATTCTTAGGTACCTCACCATTATCCATGCACACATTGAAAATCCTTATGAACCAATAGACAACACAGCCCCCCCCTCCCATTCTTAATAAATTCAACTGCAATACCATTGATTCTAGCCGACAAAACACCACACACCTGCACACACTATTGTCAAACATGCTTAACTGTCTTTCAAAATACTCACTTCATCTCTTTTCATTAATACCTGTGAACACTTCCCTTTTTGCCCACTTCACTGATATCCCCATTTGTACTCCTGTCTTTCGCACGTTATTTACCTCCTCCCAAAACATCTTATTCTCTATAGTTTACTGATACTCACTCACCCCAACTCTCATTTGCCTGCTTTCAATCTCTGCACCTTCCTCTTGGCCTCCTATCACTTTCTCTTCTCCTAATCATTTGCTCTCCTTTCCAGTAAGTATTGCTCAAACACTTCTCATTTCTCTTTCACCAGCAACTTTACTCCATCACTTTACTCACTACCCTTTCTAATCTACCTACCTACCTTTTTTCACAGGTTGCATGCATCTCTTGCATATACCATCACTGCTTTCCTAAATTCCTCTCATTCCTCACCTTATCCTCTCACTTCCTTTACTCCTACCTTTTGCCATGTTGCACTCAGTCTCTCTGGGTATTTCTTCACACAAGTCTCTTTTCTAAGCTTGTTCACCACTCTCTTCTCCCTAACATTGTTCCCTTTTTTCGTAAACCTGTACAAATCTTCATCCTTGCTTCCATGAGATATAGTGATCAGTCATCCCACCGGTTGCCCCTCTCAGCACATTTACATCCAAAAGTCTTTTTTTACATGCTTATCAATTAATGTGTAATCCAGTAGTGCCCATTGGCCATCTCTCTTTGTCACATATGTATATCCCTCTTTTTATCCAGGTACTCACAATCACCAGTCCTTTTTTAGCACACAACATTACAAGCTGTTCACTATTTCCATTCATAATACTGAATACCACATGCATCCCAGGTATACCCTCAACTGCCTCATTACTTGCCTTTTTATTTGAATTACCCATCACTAATACCCAGCCTTTTAGATCAGAATAGCTGAAACTGTCTCTCTCTCTCTCATCTGCTCCCAAAACACTTGCCTCTCATGATTTTTCTTTTCATGGCTAGGTGCATATGCACTAACAATCACCCATCTCTCACCACTCACTTTCAGTTTTACCCACATCAATCTAGAATTTACTTCCTTACACTCTTATCACACACTTACTCCTTTCTTAGTACTTTTCCTTTCACAAACTGCTGACTTTACGCCTAAGACATTTCCAAACCATTTTTCCTCTTTACCCTTGGAGTTAGTGTCACTCACAGCAAGAACATCCAGGTTTCTTTCCTCAAACATACTACCTATCTCTCTTCCCTTCTCATGTAGATGCCCAATCTGAGCCTTTCATGAGAATGAGCACTCCTTGTCTGACTCATTTTGTCCCCTCTTTTAGAAATTGAAATACAAGGTGAGGGGTTTCATCCTCCTGCTTCTGCCCCCTGTAGTCATCTTCTTTGACATGCAGGGAATATGGACATAGAATTCTTTCTCCCTCACTACAGGGATAAAGGAGTAGCACTACTGCTAAAGCAGTTATAGGAGTGTGTGATAAAGTGTAAGGAAGTAAGTTCTAGGTTCTAGATTGATGTTGGTAAAAATGAAAGTGGATGGGAAGAGATAGCTGATTATTAGTGCTTATGCACCTGTTCATGAGAAGACCGATCATGAGAGGCAAGTGTTTTGGGAACTGCTGGGTGAGTGTGTCAGCAGTATTTATGTAAAAGATTGGACATTAGTCATGGAGTGAAAAAGATTTTAAGTATTCAGGGCCTGAACATACAGGAGGGTGAGAGGCGTGCAAGGAATAGAGTGCATTGGAACGATGTGGTATACTGGGGTCAATGTGCTGTCATTGGACTGAACTAGGGCATGTGAAACATCATGGAAAGATCTGTGGGGAGTGGATGTGGATAGGGAGCTGTGGTTTTGGTGCAGTACACATGACATCTAGAAAATTTGTGAACAGATGTAGCCTTTCTTCGTCTGTTCCTGCCACAACAAATAAGTTCTTCAGAGGTCCATCTTTTGCAGCATGTTGTTGAAGTCTGGGTAGGTATTTGATGAATTTTCACAGAATGATTTTGAAGAAACACAGTGAATTATTTAAGATTGAAATTAAGGAGACCCTTCACATATAGAGAAGAAATGCTTTTTGAAAGGGCTATACGTATTGAGTAGGAGAATCATATGCTGGATTACTGTGGTGATGTTAAGGAGTCAGCAGAATAGTCTTAAAAGGAGGTTGAATTGGAAATTAGCCCACCTTATTAAAAATAGCATGTAGACCTTTCTGATTAACAAATTGACAAGAATAATTTGTGTGTTCTAGTTTATGGCATTAATTTTGTTTGCTCAAAGTTGATTTTGCTGATGTTACAAGACCTTTCTGTAATTTGGAGAAATATAGTAATTATCTAAGGGTGACATGAACATTTGTGGACTACTGGCATTCTGTTCACAAACATAAAATCTGCCCGTGTCGTACAAAACACTTGACATCACTTAACTCACACAGCTCATTCTTCATAACTCTATAGTTTCCTTTGGAGGGGACTATGCGCCAGGCCTGCCTTTTGGCAAATGGTAGGTGGGAGCATTAGGTAGATGTAGTAGGAAGCAATAGTTAGCAGGATCATTAGGTATGAGCCTTTGCAAACACTGTGCCAGAGTTGCCCTCTGCCAGTGGCCTGCTTAGAAATGGCAGTGGAGTTCATCAGTCACGGAGACTCTAATGAGGGAGTTCCAGTTGGAACAGGTATCATAGATATAGTTAGATACATAATTCGCCCATAAATTCATAATTACTCTGCACATAAAATAATCAACTTTGTGATGTTCTTTAGGGCATTACATAAATGCCGTCCAGAATTCAATTAATCCAAATTAAAGTGTCTGAGATCTTTCATCAATAAATCTTTACGACAAAGAAATAATTTTATAGAGTTAACCCAAGCCTCTCCATGATACCAAGAATCATTTAGTTTTGTAATTTCACATTTTTTCCCCACCTACTCAAAGCTTTAAATGAGAATGTAACCTTCTGCAATGTCAATACTAAGAATAATATTTTAATCAAATACTCGCCAAAAAATTCTGTGGGATGTAGTTGCAGAATTCCTTGCAGAAGGTGGAGTATGTTTTATATAAGTCAGACTGGTAGGATCTTTGTTCAAATTTAGCACCGTAAATATTGTTTAAGAATGGGACAGGTTTCTAGTGAAATAATGAACACTGTATTTTTTGGACCAGTGTTAAAACCTAATCAGGAGCTTTATTCTTTCAGACTTGAGGTTTTTTAAGTGTTTTCAGCACAATATTTTGTTCTTGTGCTAGAAACAAATTCAGTAGTGTCTGGGTTGATTATAAAAATAATTCCCATTGATGATTTATTGGAGTTTTTGGCAGAAGAGCTAGACGAACCTTATTTATTTACCATTGCCTGTAAGTACCATTTTAGTGTTTGTTAAACCATGTGCAAGTTTCACTTCATGCAGCAGTTTAGTATGAGTTTGAACTGTTTGATGGACTTAGTAGACTCAATAAAATACATTTTTGAAATTGAGACTACATTGGCATTCTTAGACTGATGTTCATCAGAACCCACCCACATACACATGTATATAATGTTGGAAAGTATCACAATTTTGCACGTGATCAAGATCTTCCTATGAGTCTACGGGGAAAATGAAACACGAAAAGTGCCCAAGTGCACTTTCGTGTAATAATCACATCATCAGGGGAGAGACAAGAGAGAAATATAACAGTCAGATGATATACATCGAAGAGACAAAGCTAGGACGCCATTTGGTAAACATGTGATTGTCCAATCACATGTTTACCAAATGGCGTCCTAGCTTCGTCTTTTCGATGTATATCATCTGACTTATAATTCTCTCTTGTCTCTCCCCTGATGATGTGATTATTACACGAAAGTGCACTTGGGAACTTTTCGTGTTTCATTTTCTGCGTGGTCTCAAAGGAACATGTATATAAATAAACATCCACACAGACATCTGCATATATACACATGTACACAATTCATACTTCCTGCCTCTATTCATTCCCGTCGCCATCCCGCCACACATGCAGTGACAACCCCTTCCCACCACAAGCGTGCAAGGTAGCGCTAAGAAAGGCCACAGTCAGTCTCTAGCTGTCATGTATAATGCAGCGAAACCACATCTCCCTTTCCACATCCAGGCCCCACAAAACTTTCCATGGTGTATCCCAAACGCTTCACATACACTGGTTCAATCCATTGTAGTATGTCAACCTCGTATACCACATCGTTTTCTTAGAGCATTTTGCAGATGTAGTCCAAAATTCATTGATGATGAAATCTGTAATATCTTTTCTTAATTTTGTTCGTAGAATTTCTAGTCTTTTTGAATTTTTGTAACTTTTTGGAAAGGTTAAATGTAAGACATGCTTTGTAAAAAGTGTGGTCGTAGGATTAAACTATAAAAATACGCATGGTCAAGAATATTTATCTGTAGATCTTTTGTTGATGGAATGTAATGTGTATTTTTCTGTAGTAGATTTTAATGATTTGTAAAACCTGAATAACAGAAATGGGGAAAAAAAAAAAAAAAATTTTTAATTAAATTTCAAGTATACACTTCACATATTTTTTTTTTTTTTTTTTTTTTTTACTGCATATGGGTAACAATTCTCTTAAATCAAAGGAAATCTTTCATTTTCAATAGCTTTAATCATCATAGCTTGGATCCAACAAGGTAACTATAGCAGACTACTCATATCCTTTTATAAAGGAACCTTCAAGTTCGAGATTTATGAAGTGTTCTTTCATATGATACCAGCTTTTGTATACATTTCTCAAAGCTAACATTACAGTACATTGCTTTCATCCAAAGAATTCTGTTTTTAACTTGGTGAATACTTAAGTACTAATAATCAACCCAAGGGGAGCTGTTATTCATTAAATTCACAGTAAGCTTTAGAGATCACTATTACACCTAGTAATGCCATCAGTCTTGTGGCTTCCACAAATACAAAACAATTTTAGTCAACAGTAAGCTTCCTAAAGGATCCCTCAATACCAAAGAGGTCAGCTGAAGTCTTAGCCTTGCCAGGTCGTTTGGACTCATCCACTCCATAATTTTCATCATCCAGCAACCAATCCCTACGGGCATCCACACGATCCAGCCAGTACTCTGCAATAGAATAAGCTCCCAATGATGAATCTTTAACTGGGAGCATGTGTTTAGGGGATTGCAGATGATGGGAGAGGTTGCTTATCATTTATTGTAAAGATTCTGTGCAGGAAGGTGCTGATAGGCTATTGTGGAATTACTGATGTTTTAAATTGGGACTAACTTCTGAGGGTTTGTACCAAAGACTTACTAGTGAAGAACCTTGCTAGAATGGAGAATTACATATGTATAATTAAAAGATCATTACAGTGGGTGGGAGGTAGGTAGTGATGATATGGAGGCTACTGCTTAATTTAGCTTCAAGAGACTGAAGGGAGTTACATAAAGCGTCCACTTTAATTTTCAAAAAGTATTTAATATTTGAAGGTAACTGCAGTATGCATCATGTTTTTTACTACAAGAATGAAAGCATGTACAAAAAAAATTAACTCAGTTGCCTCATTTCAATACAATACTCAGAGTGTAACTCTTCCATCAGATAAATGAGAAATGTAGTGAAATAAAGAAAATTCATGAGACTTACTCTTAATTTCCTCAATCGTGCCATTGGTACCACCATATTCAACTGGCAAAACTTCCTTGGGTACCTCTTTGTACAAGCTCTCTAAGTCACTGCCATGAATATGCACCTGGAAGAACAAGCAAATATCAGTTCCACACTTGCCACATATCTTGATATGTAAAATTTTAAGCTTTGCCTTTAAATCCAACATGATTAAAATGCAGTCATACTGAGACTTGTGAATGGATGCAATGTTGCATCCTTAAAAAAAGAAAGTAAAGTGAACTGTAATAGGGTTTAACTGATAATGTGCAAAGTTCATCTCTAACCAGATATCTCATCCTTTCCACAAATTATTGAAGTAACTTCCGAAACAGAGAATACAAGGTTTCGTGAGATTTTGAAAAGCCAAAAAAACATAGGAGAAATTAGAACAAGTTCAAATCTGGTCATGGCACAAACAACTGAATCAAAAGGAAAAGAATTTATCAATTACAGGTACACCACTAATTTTCCGGCAACTGATGGTTCAGCACCTCCTTTAGTCCAGACAAAATTACAAGAGGGAACTTGAAATTGTCGTGGCCACCAGACTAGTTTACTTGGTGGCCATAGATGGCATTGTGTGTAGGGCGTGCTTATTTACATTCTTTACACTGCACTTGGTGGTGATGCTGCAATTCTGTGAGATTTTTAGCTTATTTTGCTTAAATTTAACCCTAGCTAAGGCTTCTAAGACATATGAGAGTGTCAGTCGAGGTGTCAAACGTAAACACCAGTCCATACTGATACAAGATAAAGTAGAACTGTTGAAAAAATGGACCATGGTGTTTCGGTGCATAAGCTGTGTGACATCTTCAGTATTGGTTCATCAACTGTTTATGATATCAAGAAGCAAAGGGAGAAAGTACTGAAATTGAATGCAGACAGCGATTCCAAGCAGCAAATGACGATTAGAAAAACTATGAAAGATTGTCAGGTAGCATGATAATGAACCAGGATAAGTTGTTCCATAAAAAACTTAAATTACAACATAAGAGTGACTGTAGTGAAGGATGCATTCAAAGATTCAAGAAGCGTCATGGAATTTCCATGAATAAAGTGTGCGGAGAAAAGCGGTCTGCAAACCACGAAGGAGCTGCCGAGTATGTGGACGAATTTGCGAAACTCGCAGCTGACAAGCACCTCAGTCCTGAGCAGGTGTATAATGTATTTCATTTATTTATTTAATTTACATTTAATATTTGTTTAACTTAAATTTCTGGCAGTCCATGGTATAATTTAGACACATGTGAGATGTATAATTAGTGGGTTAGAGGTGTGATGACAAATCATTATTCATGACCACGGTTGATCCAGCAGAACGGTAAAATCGGTGGTGCACCTGTATTGTAATATGGTATCAATTAGACATAAATGTTGGCATTTAAAATTCAGGTCTTGGTGAGATTGTGTATAATGGCATCATCATGTGTACATGTGTGAATTTAAAATAAAATACATTTATCGATCCATTAACATTAGAATTTTTTAATTTGAACTGCAGGTTTTTAGCAAAATTCACTTTTGAGGAAGCACGTAGAATTATACATGACAAATGAAAAGATATATTGGATCTCGCATATACCATAAAATATCCTACACTTAAAATATATGAAAAACAGCATATGTAATCTGAGTGCTGTGATAGTATCTGTGGTAATACAAGCTGAGTATCCCTAATCCGAAATGCCTGGGACCAGAAGTGTTTAGGATTTTGGAATATTTGCATTTACATAATGAGATCTTAAAATATAGCCTGAATGTAATTTATACAGTATTTTTAGTAATTTTGCACATGAAACAAAGTTTAACACTGAACCATCAGAAAGCAAACATATCACAACCTCAGCCACCCATGTGGACAATCTGTAATCGTTTGGCATCACCTTCATTCCTGACTCTGAACTTATATGCTATTGATAAGCAATAATTTTCTTACACTTATTCACACAAAGTACTTAACAGTAAAAAAAAAAAAAAAGAAATGCCATTAATGCAATGAAAAAATAATGTGTTTAGGGTAACTAGCATCAGCAGAATACTTGTATCAGCTGTTAAACAACAACAACAAAAAAACAGCAGGTTTTCAGTCTCCAACTACAATGCTGTGGTGTAGAATTTTCCACTCATAACACATTACCACTCAAAAAGACACAGCATAATAAAAAAAAAAGACTTTGGAATGTTTTTGTTTTTGCCCACATTACTTTCATGCTGTAAGTCAGTATTAGCTTTGCACTGTGAAGCACATTATACAAATCTGAGGCAATTTATACATAACTGCCACAGAATACATATTAGCTGGATGCCATGAGATACTCTTTCCACATCAGCTGCCACTTACAGAAGTGTTTACACAGCTGAAAATGAAAAAAAAGACAGAATGCTTTACCTTTAAGCATATCAGTTGCAAGATTGTACACCCTAGTGCAACATATCAGGATGTATACATGAAACCAAATCTTAAGACTGTCCCATCTGCTACAGCTCATTTTCATGGGTAAACCATGAGCTAAATGTTATTTCAGACTACAGTTAAAACTGCACTCTGCATGCAAGAATGTATTCATTAGCAGTACATTTTAGGATAACATGCAGCTTGTCTGCTACATACTGTGAAAAGAGCCTAGTTCATCAGTTACCCTTTGTAATAAAATGTGTACAGCTGTATGTTATGATTTTTTACATATATAATGCATGTTAATTATGTACACATGAGCAGCACATTGAAACTGTGCACTTCAGGTGTACATTGTGAGACATTATGCATCACTTACACAATGTCCCAGATCCTGCGAGACAATGTATACACATCGACTGGATCCGAGACACTGTGAACACATTGGCAAAACAATGAGAATATTGTCTTACCCTTCTCTTCATTTTCTCCTTCATAAAGCTCTTAAAGATATTGAAGACTGTGTCAAAGGCAGCAGGAGTGTTGATATAATTAAGTCCCTTTGGACGCACTGGGTACCCTTCCTGGAAATATCAAAAATATAACAACATACATATGGGACAGTACATTAATGATTATGACCATTAATTTCAGTATTTCAGAAAATATGTATAGAATATCAATGATATCTAAATAAGCTAAAGCTTGCAGAGGTCTAAATTTTTATTCACCAAACATTGGTCACGGTAACATTAACAAAAGCATAATTTACTCATACTTTACCTCCAATGACAGTCAGGATTGCCTTAAGTAATGTATTTTGCTTTGCTAGCATTCATTGTACTTATGTTTGGAAATATGAGTCAACAGCTTACAACTTCTAAGTGGCTACTGCAGAAAACAAGAGCATGGTACTTTCAGAAAATATGCATGCATACTTTTCTCCACATTCAGATACCATCTCCCATCTTTGTATGTGTATGGGCGTATATGTATATGTATATATATATATATATATATATATATATATATAGGGGATAGGGGAGAAAGAATACTTCCCACGTATTCCCTGCGTGTCGTAGAAGGCGACTAAAAGGGGAGGGAGCGGGGGGCTGGAAATCCTCCCCTCTCGTTTTTTTTTAATTTTCCAAAAGAAGGAACAGAGAATTGGGCCAGGTGAGGGTGTTCCCTCAAAGGCCCAGTCCTCTGTTCTTAACGCTACCTCGCTAATGCGGGAAATGGCAAATAGTTTGAAAGAAAAGATATATATATATATATATATATATATATATATATATGAGAGGATGGGGTGTTCTTGGTGCCACCTCACTGATGTGAGAAACAGCGATCAAGTATATATATATATTTTTTTCATACTATTCATCATCTCCCACATTGGCGAGGTAGCATTAAGAACAGAGGACTGAGCCTTTAAGGGAAATCCTCACTTGGCCCCCTTCTCTGTTCCTTCTTTTGGAAAATTAAAAATGAGAGGGGAGGATTTCCAGCCCCCCGCTCCCTCACCTTTTAGTCACCTTCTATGACACGCAGGGAATATATGGGAAGTATTCTTTCTCCCCTATCCCCAGGGATAAAGTATAATATATATATATATATATATATATATATATATATATATATATATATATATATATATATATATATATTATATATATATATAATATATATATATATATATATTCATACTACTGTTCGCCATCTCACACGCTGGTGAGGTAGCGTTAAGAACAGAGGATTGAGCCTTTGAGGGAAATCCTCATTTGGCCCCCTTCTCTGTTCCTCCTTTTGGAAAATTAAAAACGAGAGGGGAGGGTTTCCAGCCCCCCCGCTCCCTCCCCCTTTAGTCGCCCTCTACGACACACAGGGAATACATGGGAAGTATTCTTTCTCCCCTATCCCCAGATGTGGAAAGCAAAAATGGGTATGTTTGAAGGAATAGTGGTTCCAACAATGTTGTATGGTTGTGAGGCGTGGGCTATGGATAGAGTTGTGCGCAGGAGGATGGATGTGCTGAAAATGAGATGTTTGAGGACAATGTGTGGTGTGAGGTGGTTTGATCGAGTAAGTAACGTAAGGGTAAGAGAGATGTGTGGAAATAAAAAGAACGTGGTTGAGAGAGCAGAAGAGGGAGTTTTGAAGTGGTTTGGGCACATGGAGAGAATGAGTGAGGAAAGATTGACCAAGAGGATATATGTGTCGGAGGTGGAGGGAACGAGGAGAAGAGGGAGACCAAATTGGAGGTGGAAAGATGGAGTGAAAAAGATTTTGTGTGATCGGGGCCTGAACATGCAGGAGGGTGAAAGGAGGGCAAGGAATAGAGTGAATTGGAGCGATGTGGTATACCGGGGTTGACGTGCTGTCAGTGGATTGAATCAAGGCATGTGAAGCGTCTGGGGTAAACCATGGAAAGCTGTGTAGGTATGTATATTTGCGTGTGAGGACGTATGTATATACATGTGTATGGGGGGGGTTGGGCCATTTCTTTCGTCTGTTTCCTTGCGCTACCTCGCAAACGCGGGAGACAGCGACAAAGTATAATAATAATAATATATATATATATATATATATATATATATATATATATATATATTTTATCCCTGGGGATAGGGGAGAAAGAATACTTCCCACGTATTCCCTGCGTGTCGTAGAAGGCGACTAAAAGGGGAGGGAGCGGGGGGCTGGAAATCCTCCCCTCTCACTTTTTTTTTTAATTTTCCAAAAGAGGGAACAGAGAAGGGGCCCAGGTGAGGATATTCCCTCAAGGGCCCAGTCCTCTGTTCTCAACGCTACCTCGCTAATGTGGGAAATGGCGAATAGTATGAAAGAAAAGAAAGATATATATATATATATATATATATATATATATATATATATATATATATATATATTTTTGCCGGTCTCCCGCGTTTGCGAGGTAGCAGAAGGAAACAGACGAAAGAAATGGCCCAACCCACCCCCATACACATGTATATACATACGTCCACACACGCAAATATACATACCTACACAGCTTTCCATGGTTCACCCCAGACGCTTCACATGCCTTGATTCAATCCACTGACAGCACGTCAACCCCGGTATACCACATCGATCCAATTCACTCTATTCCTTGCCCTCCTTTCACCCTCCTGCATGTTCAGGCCCCGATCACACAAAATCTTTTTCACTCCATCTTTCCACCTCCAATTTGGTCTCCCACTTCTCCTCGTTCCTTCCACCTCCGACACATATATCCTCTTGGTCAATCTTTCCTCACTCATTCTCTCCATGTGCCCAAACCATTTCAAAATACCCTCTTCTGCTCTCTCAACCACGCTCTTTTTATTTCCACACATCTCTCTTACCCTTACGTTACTTACTCGATCAAACCACCTCACACCACACATTGTCCTCAAACATCTCATTTCCAGCACATCCATCCTCCTGCGCACAACTCTATCCATAGCCCACGCCTCGCAACCATACAACATTGTTGGAACCACTATTCCTTCAAACATACCCATTTTTGCTTTCCGAGATAATGCTCTCGACTTCCACACATTCTTCAAGGCTCCCAGAATTTTCGCCCCCTCCCCCACCCTATGATCCACCACTTCCGCTTCCATGTTTCCATCCACTGCCAGATCCACTCCCAGATATCTAAAACACTTCACTTCCTCCAGTTTTTCTCCATTCAAACTCACCTCCCAATTGACTTGACCCTCAACCCTACTGTACCTATATATATAAATATATATATATATATATATATATATATATATATATATATATATATATATATATATATATATATATCATTTATTTTTTATTATACTTAGTCGCTGTCTCCCACGTTAGCGAGGTAGCACAAGGAAACAGACGGAAAATGGCCCAACCCACCCACATACACATGTATATACATAAACGTCCATGCACGCACATATACATACCTATAAATATACATACCTATACATAAAAAAGAAACTGAGCACTTATTAATATATTTACCAGGGGACATGGTCCAGTAGGAATATCAAGGGGATAGATGGGACTTCTGGGGCAGGAAGATAAAGAAAGGTAACCTTTTTATGAACCAACCCATATAATAGGTTGAACAGCTGGGTTGACTGTGGGGTGATTGCTGCAACTAGGATTCAAACCTATGCGCTTGATCTTGGGCAGCCTGTGAGCATGTCACTGTCAGTCACATACCAGTACACCATTGAGGTACATAAAATACTTGAAAGCTATTCTAATATTTGCCAACAGACAATTATTTCAATGTAGGATTCCGATGTTAGGTTAGGGACAATGTCAGTTCCAAAATCCTTTTCTTACAGAATATCCTGAAGTTTATTTTCTGCTAGATAATAACCATATGTATGATTGTGTGGATGTACAATGCGTACACTACTCTAGGTATAGATTATCATCACTTGAATCTTCCATTTTCAGCAATACAAATATTAGTTACTTAATGATGTCTTGGTAACTTCTTTATACAAGTTCATTTCTTGTAAAGATTATTTCACCTTTTGATGCAAATCCAAAGATTGCAATTAAACATTTACTTGAAAATAGTAATCCTGTTAATAGTTACATTAAGAAGCAGATTGGCAGATTTTAACACAAACCGACATAAAATCAATTCTGGTAAAAGCTATTAAATTTCAGCTGCATTTTTTTTATTCTCTATTTTTTCCCATGATCATTATTTTCAGTCTTTTTTTAGAAGTATACTGTCATGAAAATCTGTAGACATTTCATGCAGAATCACCACTTCTATTTCGATTCCCCTCATGAAATTAATCATGTATAAACAATGCATGGTGGTCAATTGATCTCTCATGTTGTGGACCATGACAGCTGTTCTTAATTCCCAAATATTTTTTGTACCAAGAGGCATACCGCACTAAAGAAACAATGTATCTATCGAACAAGTGTCTACTTCTCAAGTCAACATATATAATTAGTTTTCACGTCATCAAAATTAACTAATTAATGAATGAAAACAAATGACTGTTGCTCCTCACTCTTTATGGAAATTGAGTAAGATTATGCTTTTTGTTGATAATGTTTTAATAATCATTCCAAAATGCCTGCTTGTAAGCAGCACCATACAGTACCATAATTTGTTTTAATCCTAAGTACTTTATCTTACAAAAGCTGAAGTCAGGTGCAAAGTCAAATTTTTTTCATAAAATGGTGTCTCTTCATTAAGGATCAGTGATCCAATGCTTTCTTTTATGAGGTTTCGTATGAAAAATCATAGAAAATTCATTATTATGTCTTTAGTTTTCAAACTATTCTTTTACTCTGGTCATTGCAGAATTGAAGTAATGCAACCAAAAATTTAGTTGAAAAAGTGTATACTAATAATTAGATGCAAGCATGGACCTGGAAGAGGGTGGACATCTTTTTGATTGCAACAGGGGTCATCTGAGTTGCATGTTGGAAGGTCAGCTCCTTGGTGTCCAGCACCAGTTCCATCCCTGTTACACCTATAGTTTCATCTTCCTCCAAGAGGAGGTCCAAGGTGATGAGGACATTCTGAGCCAAGTCATCCATGGAGGTGGAGGTCGGATCACGAATGCCAGGGCGACCCAGCACAACCCTGCGGTGACCCTCATTCACCCGAGGCAGAGGAAGTGCCATCCTGAACCATGCAGCCATGTTACATAAGCTTTCCAACACACTGGATTACATGACTTCTCTAACGAACATGCATTGTATGCTACCTTTACTCCTTTGTTACAAACTAACACTACACCCAGGTTATGTACTATCTACATTTCCAACATACCCAAATTGTGTGATACCTCTAACATGTTTAGGATGTATGCTACTCCAACATTCTCTATCAAATCTGTCTTACACTGCCTGTAACACTCACCCAATCTATAGAGTGTTTGGTTATGTACTACAGTTCTACAATTTTCTTCAAAACGAGTCAAATACTGCTTCCAACATTCTCCAATACAACTAGTTACATGCTACCTCCTACACGTCATGTGTGATGCTTCCAGCAAGTCTAGGAATCATGCTACTCCAACATTCTTTATCAATTCTAAGTCATACACTACCTCTAACCCTCTTCCCCAGTCTCCAACATATATGGGTCATATACTACAACATTCTTCAACACAGGTCATATAATACCCTAAACGTTCTGTAATACATCTAGTTACATGCTATCTCTAATATAGTTCTAATCTTTCTTAAACTGAGTAGACACCATTTGAAGTAATTACTGGCATACGTATAATGAACATTCTCCATTGTCAAAAACCTGTAATCTACACACATCAACACATTAAAGCTATTCTGAACAACACATTTCAAATTATACTTTGACCATTTAGTATACCTAAATAATTGTGACAACATACCCAAAGCACAATGAAAATTACACCCAAATTATTGTAACAAAATGATGACGTAACATGCCAAAAAAATAATCTACAATATACCTATTATACATTCTAACATATGTATGACCATATTATACCTACACCAACACTGAACAACATACAAAACTTATACACCCATCAACACTGAACAAAATACTAAAATTTTATAACCATCAACACTGGACATAACACCCACGTCATACACCCACACTAACATTTAATGATATACCCACATTATATGACCATTCAGCCACTGCTACTGTTTATGAAAAACTGGTTAACTCCCAACTGTTGTTTACAAATGACCACTCAAGCCACAACTTGTTAACAAAGAACCACTGACACACTGCTACTGTTTAGAAATAAAAGTCAGTCACAGTTTTTGTTTGTGAAAAATACAAAACCACAGCTACAGTTTAACACTTCTCAGCCACAGCAATGAATTGTGAAACACCACTCAGTCACAGCTACTATTTACAAATGACCACTCAGCCACATTTACTGCCTCTGGACAACCACTCGCCTCCATAGATACTACTTATGAATGACAAAGTAGCTACAGCTCCTAATTATGAATGACCACTTATCCACAGCATTTGTTTACCAAAAAACACTTAACCAAAGCTACTGTTTACAATAAACCTCTCAGCCACAGTTGCTGTTTCTGAAAGATGATTCTTCCAAAGCTTCTGTTAGAAAAGTCACTTAGCCAAAATGTCTTTGAAGGGTCATTAAGCACAACTGAAACCAAGTACATTAAATTGGTGCATCCTTCAAATTGTTAAAACACTGATGAATTTATTGTTCAAGCAATTATAATTCACAATTCTCTCTTTTGCTTCCCTTTCAAGTAATATTTTATCCAATGATGCCCTCTTACCCACGTACACTTATGTCTATGCCTCTTTTTAAAGTATTCCCAATCACCAGTACTTTTTTTTAGAGCAACACTCCACAAGTTGTTCACCATAACTCTTTGCCTCAATGAATACCCCATATCCCTCAGTTATACCCTCACACACCAAATTATTCACCTGCATTAAAATCATCCATCACTACTAATACCTGATCTCTTGCATTAAAACTGCTAACACACTAACTCAGCTGCTCCCAAAATACTTGCCTTTAATTTTTTTTTTCTTATGGCCAGGTGTATAAGCACCAATAATCACCAACATTTTGCAATTCACTTTCATTTTTACCCACATCAGTCTGGAGCTCACATCCTTACACTCTTTCACACCTTTCCAAAACTCCTTCTTTAGCAGTAATGTCACAAATTTATTAGCTTTTGTCCTCACACCAATCCCTGATTTTACCCACAAGATAATGGCTCCCAAAATGGTTGTTCTGAACTCCCAGGTGTTGATGTTGGGATAGGGGAAAAAGAATACTTCCCACATAGTTCCTGCGTGTCGTAGAAAGTGACTAAAAGGGGAGGGGCGGGGGGGCTGGAAATCCTCCCCTCCCATTTTCTTTTTTAATTTTCCAAAAGAAGGAACAGAGAAAGGGTCCAAGTTAGGATATTCACTCTAAAGCTCAGTCCTCTGTTCTTAACACTACATCACTAACGTGGGAAATGCCAAATAGTATGAAAAAAAAAAAATATTTTTTTTTATTATACTTTGTCGCTGTCTCCAGTGTTAGTGAGGTAGCGCAAGGAAACAGACAAAAGAATGGCCCAACACACCCACATACACATGTATATACATACACGTCCACACACGCACACATACATACCTATACATCTCAACGTATACATACATATATATATTTTTTTTTTTTTTGCTTTGTTGCTGTCTCCCACGTTTGCGAGGTAGCGCAAGGAAACAGACGAAAGAAATGGCCCAACCCACCCCCATACACATGTATATACATACGTCCACACACGCAAATATACACACCTACACAGCTTTCCATGGTTCACCCCAAACGCTTTACATGCCCTGATTCAATCCACTGACAGCACGTCAACCCCGGTATACCACATCGCTCCAATTCACTCTATTCCTTGCCCTCCTTTCACCCTCCTGCATGTTCAGGCCCCGATCACACAAAATCTTTTTCACTCCATCTTTCCACCTCCAATTTGGTCTCCCTCTTCTCCTCGTTCCCTTCACCTCCGACACATATATCCTCTTGGTCAATCTTTCCTCACTCATTCTCTCCATGTGCCCAAACCATTTCAAAACACCCTCTTCTGCTCTCTCAACCACGCTCTTTTTATTTCCACACATCTCTCTTACCCTTACGTTACTTACTCGATCAAACAACCTCACACCACACATTGTCCTCAAACATCTCATTTCCAGCACATCCATCCTCCTGCGCACAACTCTTTCCATAGCCCACGCCTCGCAACCATACAACATTGTTGGAACCACTATTCCTTCAAACATACCCATTTTTGCTTTCCGAAATAATGTTCTCGACTTCCACACATTCTTCAAGGCTCCCAGAATTTTCGCCCCCTCCCCCACCCTATGATCCACTTCCGCTTCCATGGTTCCATCCGCTGCCAGATCCACTCCCAGATATCTAAAACACTTCACTTCCTCCAGTTTTTCTCCATTCAAACTCACCTCCCAATTGACTTGACCCTAAACCCTACTGTACCTAATAACCTTGCTCTTATTCACATTTACTCTTAACTTTCTTCTTTCACACACTCTACCAAACTCAGTCACCAGCTTCTGCAGTTTCTCACATGAATCAGCCACCAGCGCTGTATCATCAGCGAACAACAACTGACTCACTTCCCAAGCTCTCTCATCCCCAACAGACTTCATACTTGCCCCTCTTTCCAAAACTCTTGCATTCACCTCCCTAACAACCCCATCCATAAACAAATTAAACAACCATGGAGACATCACACACCCCTGCCGCAAACCTACATTCACTGAGAACCAATCACTTTCCTCTCTTCCTACACGTACACATACCTTACATCCTCGATAAAAACTTTTCACTGCTTCTAACAACTTGCCTCCCACACCATATATTCTTAATACCTTCCACAGAGCATCCCTATCAACTCTATCATATGCCTTCTCCAGATCCATAAATGCTACATACAAATCCATTTGCTTTTCTAAGTATTTCTCACATACATTCTTCAAAGCAAATACCTGATCCACACATCCTCTACCACTTCTGAAACCACACTGCTCTTCCCCAATCTGATGCTCTGTACATGCCTTCACCCTCTCAATCAATACCCTCCCATATAATTTACCAGGAATACTCAACAAACTTATACCTCTGTAATTTGAGCACTCATTCTTATCCCCTTTGCCTTTGTACAATGGCACTATGCACGCATTCCGCCAATCCTCAGGCACCTCACCATGAGTCATACATACGTTAAATAACCTTAGCAACCAGTCAATAATACAGTCACCCCCTTTTTTAATAAATTCCACTGCAATACCATCCAAACCTGCTGCCTTGCCGGCTTTCATCTTCCGCAAAGCTTTTACTACCTCTTCTCTGTTTACCAAATCATTTTCCCTAACCCTCTTACTTTGCACACCACCTCGACCAAAACACCCTATATCTGTCACTCTATCATCAAACACATTCAACAAACCTTCAAAATATATGATTTTTTTTTTTTTTTTTTTTTTTTTTTGCCGGTCTCCCACGTTTGCGAGGTAGCGCAAGGAAACAGACGAAAGAAAATGGCCCAACCCACCCCCATACACATGTATATACACACACGTCCACACACGCAAATATACATAGCTATACATCTCAATGTACACATACATATACACACACAGACACATACATATATACCCATGCACACAATTCACACTGTCTGCCTTTATTCATTCCCACCGCCACCTCGCCACACATGGAATACCATCCCCCTCCCCCTCATGTGTGCGGGGTAGTGCTAGGAAAAGACAACAAAGGCCTCATTTGTTCACACTCAGTCTCTAGCTGTCATGCAATAATGCCCGAAACCACAGCTCCCTTTCCACATCCAGGACCCACACAGCTTTCCATGGTTTACCCCAGACGCTTCACATGCCCTGATTCAATCCACTGACAGCACGTCAACCTCGGTATACCACATCGATCCAATTCACTCTATTCCTTGCCCGCCTTTCACCCTCCTGCATGTTCAGGCCCCGATTACTCAAAATCTTTTTCACTCCATCTTTCCACCTCCAATTTGGTCTCCCACTTCTCCTCGTTCCCTCCACCTCCGACAAATATGTCATCTTGGTCAATCTTTCCTCACTCATTCTCTCCATGTGCCCAAACCACTTCAAAACACCCTCTTCTGCTCTCTCAACCACGCTCTTTTTATTTCCACACATCTCTCTTACCCTTACATTACTTACTCGATCAAACCACCTCACACCACACATTGTCCTCAAACATCTCATTTCCAGCACATCCACCCTCCTGCACACAACTCTATCCATAGCCCACGCCACGCAACCATACAACATTGTCGGAACCACCATTCCTTCAAACATACCCACTTTCGCTCTCTGAGATAATGTTCTCGACTTTATATATATATATATATATATATATATATATATATATATATATATATATATATATATATATATATATATATCGAGGATGTAAGGCATGTGTACGTGGAGGAAGAGAGGAAAGTGATTGGTTCTCAGTGAATGTAGGTTTGCGGCAGGGGTGTGTGATGTCTCCATGGTTGTTTAATTTGTTTATGGATGGGGTTGTTAGGGAGGTAAATGCAAGAGTCTTGGAAAGAGGGGCAAGTATGAAGTCTGTTGGGGATGAGAGAGCTTGGGAAGTGAGTCAGTTGTTGTTCGCTGATGATACAGCGCTGGTGGCGGATTCATGTGAGAAACTGCAGAAGCTGGTGACGGAGTTTGGTAAAGTGTGTGGAAGAAGAAAGTTAAGAGTAAATGTGAATAAGAGCAAGGTTATTAGGTACAGTAGGGTTGAGGGTCAAGTCAATTGGGAGGTGAGTTTGAATGGTGAAAAACTGGAGGAAGTGAAGTGTTTTAGATATCTGGGAGTGGATCTGTCAGCGGATGGAACCATGGAAGCGGAAGTGGATCATAGGGTGGGGGAGGGGGCGAAAATTTTGGGAGCCTTGAAAAATGTGTGGAAGTCGAGAACATTATCCCGGAAAGCAAAAATGGGTATGTTTGAAGGAATAGTAGTTCCAACAATGTTGTATGGTTGCGAGGCGTGGGCTATGGATAGAGTTGTGCGCAGGAGGATGGATGTGTTGGAAATGAGATGTTTGAGGATAATGTGTGGTGTGAGGTGGTTTGATCGAGTAAGTAACGTAAGGGTAAGAGAGATGTGTGGAAATAAAAAGAGCGTGGTTGAGAGAGCAGAAGAGGGTGTTTTAAAATGGTTTGGGCACATGGAGAGAATGAGTGAGGAAAGATTGACCAAGAGGATATATGTGTCGGAGGTGGAGGGAACGAGGAGAAGAGGGAGACCAAATTGGAGGTGGAAAGATGGAGTGAGAAAGATTTTGTGTGATCGGGGCCTGAACATGCAGGAGGGTGAAAGGAGGGCAAGGAATAGAGTGAATTGGAGCGATGTGGTATACAGGGGTTGACGTGCTGTCAGTGGATTGAATCAAGGCATGTGAAGCGTCCGGGGTAAACCATGGAAAGCTGTGTAGGTATGTATATTTGTGTGTGTGGACGTGTGTATGTACATGTGTATGGGGGGGGTTGGGCCATTTCTTTCGTCTGTTTCCTTGCGCTACCTCGCAAACGCGGGAGACAGCGACAAAGTATATAAAAAAAAAAAAAAAAAAATATATATATATATATATATATATATTTTTTTTTTTCATACTATTCGCCATTTCCCGCGATAGCGAGGTAGCGTTAAGAACAAAGGACTGGGCCTTTGAGGGAGTATCCTCACCTGACCCCCTTCTCTGTTCCTTCTTTTGGAAAAAAAAAAAAAAACGAGAGGGGAGGATTTCCAGCCCCCCGCTCCCTTCCCTTTTAGTCGCATTCTATGACACGCAGGGAATACGTGGGAAGTCTGATCATTATCTTGTGGAGGCTAAGGTGAAGATTTGTATGGGTTTTCAGAAAAGAAGAGTGAATGTTGGGGTGAAGAGGGTGGTGAGAGTAAGTGAGCTTGGGAAGGAGACTTGTGTGAGGAAGTACCAGGAGAGACTGAGTACAGAATGGAAAAAGGTGAGAACAATGGAAGTAAGGGGAGTGGGGGAGGAATGGGATGTATTTAGGGAATCAGTGATGGATTGCGCAAAAGATGCTTGTGGCATGAGAAGCGTGGGAGGTGGGTTGATTAGAAAGGGTAGTGAGTGGTGGGATGAAGAAGTAAGATTATTAGTGAAAGAGAAGAGAGAGGCATTTGGACAATTTTTGCAGGGAAAAAATGCAATTGAGTGGGAGATGTATAAAAGAAAGAGACAGGAGGTCAAGAAAAAGGTGCAAGAGGTGAAAAAGAGGGCAAATGAGAGTTGGGGTGAGAGAGTATCATTAAATTTTAGGGAGAATAAAAAGATGTTCCCAAGCTCTCTCATCCACAACAGACTGCATTCTTGCCCCTCTTTCCAAAACTCTTGCATTCACCTCCCTAATAACCCCATCCATAAACAAATTAACAACCATGGAGACATCACACACCCCTGCCGCAGACCAACACTCACAGAACCAATCACTTTCCTCTCTTCCTACATGTACACATGCCTTACATCCTCAGTAAAAACTTTTCACTGCTTCTAACAACTTGCCTCCCACACCATATATTCTTAATACCTTCCACAGAGCATCTCTATCAACTCTTATCATATGCCTTCTCCAGATCCATAAATGCTACATGCAAATCCATTTGCTTTTCTAAGTTTTTCTCACATACGTTCATCAAAGCAAACACCTGAACCACACATCCTCTACCACTTCTGAAACCACACTGCTCTTCCCAATACTTCCCATGCATTCCTCACGTGTCATAGAAGGTGACTAAAGGGGAGGGGGGCCTAGAAACCCTCTCCTTCTTGTATTTTAACTTTCTAAAAGGGGAAACAGAAGGAGTCACGCGGGGAGGGCTCGTCCACCTCGAAGGCTCAGATTGGGGTGTCTAAATGTGTGTGGATATAACCAAGATGAGAAAAAAGGAGAGATAGGTAGTATGTTTCAGGAAAGGAACCTGGATGTTTTGGCTCTGAGTGAAACGAAGCTCAAGGGTAAAGGGGAAGAGTGGTTTGGGAATGTCTTGGGAGTAAAGTCAGGAGTTGGTGAGAGGACAAGAGCAAGGGAAGGAGTAGCACTACTCCTAAAACAGGGGTGGTGAGAGTATGTGATAGAGTGTAAGAAAGTAAACTCTAGACTGATATGGGTAAAACTGAAAGTGAATGGAGAGAGATGGGTGATTATTGGTGCATATGCACCTAGGCATGAAAAGAAAGATCATGAGAGGCAAGTGTTTTGGGAACAGCTGAGTGAGTGTGTTAGTAGTTTTGATGCACGAGACCGGGTGACAGTGATGGGTGATTTGAATGCAAAGGTAAGTAATGTGGCAGTTGAGGGAATAATTGGTGTACATGGGGTGTTCAGTGTTGTAAATGGAAATGGTGAAGAGCTTGTAGATTTGTGTGCTGAAAAAGGGCTGGTGATTGGGAATTCCTGGTTTAAAAAGAGAGATATACATAAGTATATGTATGTAAGTAGGAGAGATGGCCAGAGAGCATTATTGGATTACATGTTAGTTGATTGGCACATGAAAGAGAGACTTTTGGATGTTAATGTGCTGAGAGGTGCAACTGGAGGGATGTCTGATCATTATCTTGTGGAGGCGAAGGTTAAGATTTGTAGAGGTTTTCAGAAGAGAAGAGAGAATGCTGGGGTGAAGAGAGTGGTGAGAGTAAGTGAGCTTGGGAAGGAGACTTGTGTGAGGAAGTACCAGGAGAGATTGAGTACAGAATGGAAAGAGGTGAGAACAGAGGACGTAAGAGGAGTCTGGGAGGAATGGGGTGTATTTAGGGAAGCAGTGATGGCTTGCGTAAAAGATGCTTGTTGCATGAGAAGTGTGGGAGGCGGGCAGATTAGAAAGGGTACTCAGTGGTGGGATGAAGAAGTAAGATTATTAGTGAAAGACGAGTTTTGCAGGGAAATAATGCAAATGACTGGGAGATGTATAAAAGAAAGAGGCAGGAGGTCAAGAGAAAGGTGCAAGAGGTGAAAAAGAGGGCAAATGAGAGTTGGTGTGAAAGAGTATCATTAAATTTTAGGGAGAATAAAAAGATGTTTAGGAAGGAGGTAAATAAAGTGCGTAAGACAAGGGAACAAATGGGAACATCAGTGAAGGGGGCTAATGGGAGGTGATAACAAGTAGTGGTGATGTGAGAAGGAGATGGAATGAGTATTTTGAAGGTTTGTTGAATATGTTTGACGATAGGGTGACAGATATAGGGTTTTCTTTGTCAAGGTGATGTGCAAAGTGAGAGGGTTAGGGAGAATGATTTGGTAAACAGAGAAGAGGTAGTAAAAGCTTTGCGGAAGATGAAAGCCGGCAAGGCAGTGGGTTTGGATGATATTGCAGTGGAATTTATTAAAAAAGGGGTTGACTGTGTTGTTGGCTGGTAGGTAAGGTTATTTAATGTATGTATGACTCATGGTGATGTTCCTGAGGATTGGTGGAATGCTTGCATAGTGCCACTGTACAAAGGCAAAGGGGATAAAGGTCAGTGCTCAAATTACAGAGGTATAAGTTTGTTGAGTATTCCTGGGAAATTATATGGGAGGGTATTGATAGAGAGGGTGAAGGCTTGTACAGAGCATCAGATTGGGGAAGAGCAGTGCAGTTTCAGAAGTGGTATAGGATAAGTGGATCAGGTGTTTGCTTTGAAGAATGTATGTGAGAAATACTTAGAAAAGCAAATGGATTTGTATGTAGCATTTATGGATCTGGAGAAGGCATATGATAGAGTTGATAGATATGCACTGTGGAAGGTATTAAGTATATATGGTGTGGGAGGCAAGTTGTTAGAAGCAGTGAAAAGTTTTTGTAGAGGATGTAAGGCATGTGCACGAGTAGGAAGAGGAAAGTGATTGGTTCTCAGTGAATGTCGGTTTGCAGCAGGGGTGCATGATGTCTCCATGCTGGTTTAATTTGTTTATGGATGGGGTTGATAGGGAGGTGAATGCAAGAGTTTTGGAGAGAGGAGTAAGTATGCAGTCTGTTGTGGATGAGAGAGCTTGGCAAGTGAGTCAGTTCTTGTTCACTGATGATACAGCACTGGTGGCTGATTTGAGTGAGAAACTGCAGAAGCTGGTGACTGAATTTGGTAAAGTGTGTGAAAGAAGAAAGCTGTGAATAAATATGAATAAGAGCAAGGTTATTAGGTACAGTAGGGTTGAGGGACAAGTCAATTGGGAGGCAAGTTTGAAGGGAGAAAAACTGGAGGAAGTGAAGTGTTTTAGATATCTGGGAGTGGATTTGGCAGTGGATGGAACCATGGAAGCGGAAGTGAATCATAGGGTGGGGGTTAGGGGCAAAAGTTCTGGGAGTGTTGAAAAATGTGTGGAAGGCGAGAGCATTATCTCAGAAAGCAAAAATGGGTATGTTTGAAGGAATAGTGGTTCCAACAATGTTATATGGTTGTGAGGCGTGGGCTACACATAGGGTTGTGCAGAGGAGGGTGGATATGTTGGAAATGAGATGTTTGAGGACAATGTGGTGTGAGGTGGTTTGATCAAGTAAATAATGAAAGGGTAAGAGAGTTGTGTGGTAATAAAATGTAAGGTTGAGAGAGCAGAAGAGGGTGTATTGAAATGGTTTGGTCACATGGAGAGAATGAGTGAGGAAAGATTGACAAAGAGGATATATGTGTCAGGTGGAGGGAACGAGGAGAAGTGGAAGACCAAATTGGAAGTGGAAGGATGGAGTGAAACAGATTTTGAGCGATCGGGGCCTGAACATGCAGGAGGGTGAAAGGCGTGCAAGGAATAGAGTGATTTGGAACGATGTCGTATACCTGGGTCAATGTGCTGTCAATGGATTGAACCAGGGCATGTGAAGCGTCTGGGGTAAACCATGAAAAGTTTTGTGGGGCCTGGATGTGGAGAGGGAGCTGTGGTTTCGGTGCATTATCCATGACAGCTAGAGACTGAGTGTGAACGAATGTGGCCTTCGTTGTCTTTTCCTAGAGCTAACTTGCAGGCGTGAGGGGGAAGGGGGGAGTCATTTCATGTGTGGCGGGGTGGCAGCGGGAATGAATAAAGGCAGCAAGTATGAATTATGTACATGTTTATATATATGTATATGTCTGTGCATGTACATATATGTATACGTTGAAATGTATAGGTATATATATGTGCGTGGGTGGACATGTATGTACATACATGTGTATGTGGGTGGGTTGGGCCATTCTTTCGTCTGTTTCCTTGCGCTACCTCGCTAACGCGGGAGACAGTGACAAAGTCTAATAAAAAAAATAAATCAATAATATTCCCTCCTCCTCTAACGCATATATCCTCTTTGCCAATCTTTCCTCATTCATTCTCTCCATGTGGCCAAAAGGGAAACAGAAGGAGTTAAGCAGAGAGTGCTCATCCTCCTGAAAGACTCAGATTGGGGTGTCTAAATGTGTGTGGATGTAACCAACATGAGAAAAGGGGAGAGATAGATACTATGTTTGAGGAAAGACACCTGGATGTCCTGGCTCTGAGTGAAACAAAGCTCAAGGGTAAAGGGGAAGAGTGGTTTCGGAAAGTCTTGGGAGTAAAGACGGGGGTTGATGAGAGGACAAGAGCTAAGGAAGGAGTTGCACTACTCCTGAAGAAGTTGTGGGAGTATGTGATAGAGTGGAAGAAAGGAAATTCAAAACTGAAAGAGGATGGAGACAGATAGGCAATTATTGGTGCCTTTGCACCTGGTCATGAGAAGAAAGATCGTGAGTGCCAAGTGTTTTGGGAGCAGCTGAGTAAGTGTGTTAGCAGCTCCGATGCACAAGACCAGGTTATAGCGATGGGTGATTTGTATGCGAAGGTGTCATGTGGCAGTTGAGGGTATAATATGTGTACATGGGGTGTTCAGTGTTGTAAATGGAAATGGTGAAGAGCTTGTGGACTCATGTGCTGAAAAGGGACTGGTGATAGGGAATACCTGGTTTAAAAAGAGATAAGCATAAGTATACATATGCGAATAGAAGAGATGGTCAAAAGGCACTATTGGATTACGTGTTCATTGACACACGTGTTAAAGAGAGACTTTTGGATGTTAATGTGCTGATCACTATACTGTGGAGGCGGTGAAGATTTGTGGGTTTTCAGAAAATAAGATAGAATGCTGGGGAGAAGGGAGTGGTGTAAATGAGCTTGGAAAGGAGACGTGTGAGGAAGTACCAGGAAAGAATGAGTGTAGAATGACAAAAGGTGAGAGTAAATGACATGAGAGGAGTGGGTGAGGAATGGGATGTATTTAGGGAAGCAGTGATGGCCTGCACAAAAGATGCATGTAGCATGAGAAAAGTGGGAGGTGGGCAGATAAGAAAGGGTAGTGAGTGGTGAGATGAAGATGTAAAGTTGTTAGTGAAAGAGAAAAGAGAGGCATTTGGACAATACTTGCAGGGGAGTAGTGCAAATGACTGGGAGATGTATAAAAGAAAGTGGCGGGAGGTCAAAAGAAAGGTGCATGAGGTGAAAAAGAGGGCACATGAGAGTTGGAGTGAGAGAGTGTCATTAAATTTTAGGGAGAATAAAAGGAAGTTTTGGAAGGAAGTAAATCATGTGCATTAGACAAGAGAACAAATGGGAACATTGGTGAAGGGGCAAGTGGGGAAGTAATAACAGGTAGTGATGAAGTGAGACGATGGAGTCAGTATTTTCAAGGTCTGTTGAATATGTTTGATGATAGAGTGGCAGATATGGGGTGTTTTGGTTGGGGTGGTGTGCAAAGTGAGAGGGGTCAGGGAGAATGGTTTGGTAAAGAGAGAAGAGGTAGTGAAAGCTTTGTGGAAGATGAAATCTGGCAAGGCAGCGCATCACTTAAAGCATTTAAACTATGTTGTGTCTTTCTGAAGGACTGCTCAACTGGTTGTGACATTTCATGTGGATGCCACATATTGTTTTAGATTCATATCTGATGTATGATTCTATCGGTAATCCACAGATCGAACTAGGAACCTAACAACATAGCTGGAAAAAAGTATTTTGCATCAGAGTTACCAAAAATCTTCTCACAGAATGTAACTTTGTCATCATGGAAGAAAGACAGATTTTTGTGAGGACCATTCAATAAATCTTATTTTATGAAACTAAGATTATTTTTTCATTTATGGTGTAAATAATGTTCTTCGTTGTAAATGTAGCTATCTTGCACGCATGTGGGAGGAGGGGGGGTGTCATATGTGGTGCGGTGGCGACGGGAATGAGTAAAGGCAGCAAGTATGAATTATGTACATTTGTAGATATGTATATGTCTGTGTATGTATATATATATATGTATATGTTGAAATGTATAGGTATGTATATGTGGGTGTGTGGACGTGTATGTATATACATGTGTATGTGGGTGGGTAGGGCCATTCTTTCCTCTGTTTCCTTGCGTTACCTTGCTAACGCAGGAGACAGAGACAAAGTATAACAATAAATATAAAAAATAAGTAATACATAAAAATAGGTATGATATTCAAAAATGTATGTAAATGTTAAGATGTGTAAAATCACAAAGTATAAAATATGCTTGTATGTGAGCAGAATGAAACACTTGGAAAATCTCTATAATCATTGTATACTTGCATAAATATAGAGTATCCATGCCACCAACCTGGGTCCTACACAGTCAATTTAAAAACCCCCTTATCAATATAAAGGAAAGCATACTTTTTATGAGTACTGTCTTTGACAACATTTAATGCCTGAAATATCTATAAGGATTTTTCTTTTCAAAAATTTTTGAATTATTTTCCTCTCTCCCTGATACAGTAAGCGTCAATTCATACAACAGCCACAAGGTAACAGTTAAAATACTAGCTACCTTTCTGTGCCTGTCAAAGAACATTTTGACAAATGAATCACAGCACCATCTGATCTCATTAATCAATCAATATGCCATTTCAGTGAAAAAACAGCCATTGTACATTAAATGTTGGCTGCTGGCATCATAACTACCAACTTTTAACCTGCATGATGATGGAAGCCTTCTTGATGATGGTCGGGTTTAGCTGGGCGGCATGCTGGAATGTCATGGCCCCGGCATCCATGACCAGCTCCACCCCTGTGATGGCCACGCTCTCATCCTCTGCCAGAAGCACATCCACCATAAGGAGTATAGCTTGAGTAGCATCATTCATATCTGTAGTGTTGGGGTCTCTGAGGGCAGGACGTGCCAATACCACACGTGTCCCATGTGGTGACAGCCCATGCAGTGGCAGGAACAGCCTGATGCAGACAACAAGATCACACTGGCTGTTCCCTTTAGCAACTCTTTCCATATAGAGAAAAATTCATGATCTTGCTCAAAGTCCTTAGTCATCCCTTACTTCTGATCAATGATAATATACCTTTCTACCAACATCAAAACAACAGAGTTCATCATTTACTTTTCACAGCATTAATTTACAGTACAATAAAATATGAAATACTGTATGAGGACCACTAATAAATTACAAATACATTTTGTGACTACACTACTCAATGGTACAACTACTGCTGTAGAGATTGACACAAATGAAAAGGATGCTCCTCTGTTCCAAATGCAACAAGAAAACTACCCAAAACTTAATAAATTCCCAGCTCTAGTATTACATCAACAGACAAACTTGCCTCAGGTTGTGAATCAAGTATACAAATGTGCACACAGACAAAATGGAAAGTGCAGCATCAAGCTACCAAGATTATTCCTACGCAGAGAAACAAATCCTACATAACTTGAATTTATTCAACTTAGAAAAGAGAAGGCTAAGAGATGATCTAGTACAAGCATTCAAAACTATCAAAGGCTTTGATAATCGTGAGCCATTAGGGTACTTAAGACTTGCTTTGTCTGACTTCATTTGCAGTAATGGATATAAACTCGTGGGCAAACTTTTTTTTCAACAGGATTGTTAACATATGGAACAATTTACCAAATAGAATGGTTGAAAGCAGATCCAAAGATATGCTTAAGAAGAGACTTGATTAACATTTTGCTTCGATTCCATGATATACATTATTTGTGCCTCAAGTGAAAATGATTTTGCATTTTTTTCATTTTGAATTATCTGTACATTTTATAGTTTCTACCTCATTAATCTGTAGGTTTCTGAAATCCTCCATTATCATAAAACAGCCTCAAAAGGCCACTACCTGTCTGTTGCTGTTTGAATGTCTGTATTTTTTGTATTCTAAATGGCAGACAGCCAGAATTCAAGGACCAAATCTGGGAAAGCAATCCTGCTATTATCAAAGCAGTGGGGACCAAATTCACTAAGGAGGGAAAGACTGGGTACATGATAGCAAGGAGGGGAATAGATGATGATAGTCAATGGAGTTTGGCCCTCCTAACTTTTAGAATGCTCTTTTTTTGTCGAACCCTACGCGTGAAAAAAAGAAATATACCTTTTTCTAATTTATATCTCTAAATCTGTTCCTACCATCATCTGACAATCCTTAGAGGACTGTTCCCATTGTCCCATAATCATTTACACTTTTCTGCATGTTTTGATACCCAGTTGACTCATTGTATCATTAGTAGCATATAAAGATCTCTTCCACTCTTAATACTTCTTCAACCACCATTATGAGTACATGAGCATGACCTGCAAGTCATGCATACATAATGACCCCATTGTTAATACATAGATTAATGGATGACCTAAGTTATTAGGAGGAACATTTATGATATAAATTAGTTTATGAGGAATGTGAAGAAAAACATGATGAACGTGAAGAAAAGAGTGACTTAAAAGTGATTTCTCTGAGATTCTGTAAGAAATTATGTAACAATTGTGCCTACTTTTCTCTTAAGTAATCCTGGGGTAATGAAGGACTTTGGTAACAAATGAGTTAAAGAGCAAGAAGATTTCCAAAGAAAAACATCAGTACCCCTCGTACATGTACTGGCCATTCAATGTCCTCACACTTGGGAACAGTGTGAAAGGAGTAACATATCTAAATACAGTCAAGTTTTTCACTTCTACCAATGCTCTGTTTGCATGTGAGATATGAGTAGAGTGTTCAATATAAAAAAAACAAGCAAGTCCTTTAACTTCCTTCCCACACTTGCCAGCTACCTTCCCTGCCCTGAATGTTACTGAAAAAAGTTTCTATTTGTAAATTATTCATTTGACTTACAGATGTTGTATGTATGTATAAAATGGTGGTAAAAGGGGGGGGGGGGGTGGAAACAGGCTCAACAGAGAGATAATAAAATTATCTCTATTTTCCTTACGTCAGAAGTTGTCATACAAGTCATTCTTACCCTCTAAATGCTCAGCAGGGGACCAGCGCTTGTTGAAAAGTTTACCAAATAGTTCCTTATCTACATTCTTGGATGCAATTCTAATATTTGCCAGCAAACAGTTGCACTTTTGCACAATTCTCTGAGGTGGAGGTCTTGGCAACAGGTTAGGCACAGTATTGACCCTTATGGTTCTTTCAGACACTGATTGCTGTAATTTACTCTTTGCTAGGTAATAGTGACAATGAAGCCTTTCACTATGCCACATCCTCATTACTTTGCACCTACTTGGGCTGAATTTCATCAGTGTCATTAGACTAGCTCTGGAGTATGTCCAGGTTCCACCATAAGCTGATTTGATCATTGCTGTTCTTTAATTTTTCCATGAACTTAGCATCATTCACAAGTTTATTCAGGTAAAAGTCCAATCAGGCAAGTTGTATACACATACCAAGCAAGCCCTAAGGCGCACCACTAGTGACCTCAGCCCATTTCGAGAATGTTCCTCTGGCTTGCATCCTTTACTCTCTTTCACTAAGACAAACTCCCATTCATTGAAAGAGTTTACCACTAATTCTAGCCTAATGACTTGGCTCTTTATTAAACCTCCAGTGGGGTACAATGTCAACCTCCACCTAGCTTCTTGGTATCAATGGAAAATATGCTAAGCAGCGAAGACCACATCAGCACCATGATCAAATCCTCCAAATTTCATCTAAATTGTCTTCACAGATAGGACAACTGGACTCCTTGTGCCTGAACTTACGAACATCAACACCATTTTCCATTCTTCTCAAACTCATCTATATCAACTCCAACCTGGCTATCTTTATCAACTACATAACAGAAAAAGCTGTAAAAGTTACAGAATACAATATGTATGATCATCTTCAGTCACTCATTTACTTTTGTGAATTCTTCATACCTCCAGAGGAGCCACTTCTATCTTCTATGGGGCCCCCAGGGTTCTCAGGAAGCAGGGTACAGTCAGTGGGTGTACCACAAGTAGCTCTTACACTACCTATTATGATGTGCTGAACACAGTGGTCTTCCTGAATCAACAACCATCAGAAAGGCTTCGCCTAACAGTTAAGATGGAAAGTATTATTCTATCCTTATATCCACAAGTATTATTCTATCCTTACATCCATTTCCTGTCACCCAACATTCTTCATCCCTAGGTTGCAGTGCTGCACCATGAATACAAGTCTATCTGAGATCACACAAACTGCCATAAAAGCAGCCCTATCCTCATCAATATGAAGATCATTTCTGATTGACAGACTTACACCCTAGTGTTAAACAAAGATTGTGAGTTTAACAGCCCCCCCCCCCCCCCCCCCCCCACACACACACACACACACACACACACACACACACACACACACACACACACACACACACACACATATATAACATAACATATAACCTGTATGCCATGAGTCTTTAGAAAGCTGATTTAATAAACCCTTTTCTTTTTTTTTTGCTTTGTTGCTGTCTCCCACGTTTGCGAGGTAATGATCATTATCATTTTTTCATATTTTCGTTGTTTCCAGTGTTAGTGAGGTGGAGCCAGAAATAGAAGAAAAGGCCTCATTCAATGACATCCACTCTCTAGATGTCATGAGAAATGCACCAATCCCACAGCCCCCATCTACTATCTGGCCCCACAGACCTTTCTGTGTTTTATTACTGGAGGTGGAAGGATGGAGTGAAATAGATTTTGAGCGAATGGGGCATGAACATAAAGGAGGGTGAAAGGCGTCCAAGGAGTAGAGTGAACTGGAACGATGTGGTGTACCTTGGTCGACGTGGTGTCAATGGATTAAACCAGGGCACGTGAAGCGTCTGGGGTAAACCATGGAAAGTTCTATGGGGCCTGGATGTGGAAAGGGAGCTGTGGTTTCACAAAAAAAAAAGCATCAAAATTCATAACCTCCACCATCACTATTTTGTGATAAATTTAAGAAATCTCCAGCTTAACCAAAATTCTTCAACATTATCATGATAAAAAAATGAACTTCAAATTCATTAATAAAAAAATCCTAAAAATATCCTAACTTTATCAAAATAAAGTCCCAACACTATCATGATGAATTTCATATATAACTGCGATAATGAACTGTAAAACTAACACAATCACAATATTATAAATGGAGAGAATCTTCTACACTGTCATGATTAGTAGTTAAAACCTGTAACACTGTCATGATAGTTAAAACCAACCCCATAACATTGTCATGATAAGTAGTAAAACTATATCACTGTCATAAATTATGTGAACCTGCAATACCTGTCATGATAACTTACAAGCAACCATGTCATGATAAATGCAAAAGAAAAAAAAATCATTCAAATGCTAAATTCCCATGAAAATGTCATGATAATATGATGAAAACCTGCAGCAGTCAAAAATGGCAAAACTCTATACTACTGTCATATTAAAAAAAAATATATGATTTCATAATTTATGCTGAAAATCAGTCATGAGAAGTGATGAAAACCTACACATCAATACAACAGATGCCAAAAACCTTAAACTGTCATGATAAATAATGATGACAGCGTCCTGATAGATTAAAAGTAAGTTATTTTTCCGACTAGCTGGTACTGGTGGATCAAATGGTATCTTGCTGACAATATAATTTTCTTTTATTTCTGCATTATTACTGGATTTAAAGACATCCTGGAGAAAAGTTTTTTGCAGGTACTCAGATTCACAAGAGCTTAAATTCTGCTTAGCAAGAAAGAAAACCAGAATTTCAATCACAATAAATCCATCTAGATCAAAGGAAAGCTTTCACTAGTAATCATCATTATGTAGGCAGAAAAAAATGATGGGTCACAAGGGTCAAGCATAGGTACCCTACAGCTAAGGAGGGCCCCCTAGTCCTGCTCATTACATGGCAGCTTTCAGAAAGCATGAAATGCTGTTCAAGAAACCTTAAATCTTAAAATGTTTCTGAGGGCACACCCCCTGGCACCCCTAAAGCTTGTGATTTAGAGCGGGAGGTGGGAAATTTGAAGAGTTGAGGGGGGCCCCCAAAAGAGGCTAAAGCTTAGGGCACCCAAAATAGGCTACAGCTGTCCCTGATTTACCTAACCTTCAAGCATAAGGCTCCTCTCCCCTAGCCTCCTAACTCAAACCTACCTCATCATATGCCAGAAGTTGCACAAGGGAAAGTAATATGTCAATTTAAAGAATAATATATGACTCACATAAATATTACAAGAAATGGTATACAAAACCCTTCAACAATATCAGGATGAATGCTAAACACCTGCAACATGGTCATGGCCTTCTTTATAAACACTGGTGTCATTTGAGCAACATGTGTAAATGTCATGCCCTCTATGTCAATGATGATCTCAATCCCTGTGATGCTGACGGCCTCGTCCTCCTCCATGAGCAGTTCAAGCATGAGTTGCGAGCCTTGGGTAAGCTCATCCATGTTGTAGACAACAGCCTGTGGCAGGCCCATACGAGCCAAGACAGTTCGAGCACCACGTACTGAAGACCCATTGAGGGGCAACAAAGCTCTGAGGCAAAGAATCAGTTGACATTTATCTTTCAGTGAAAATCCTATTTTCCATTATTGTCTTAATCATCTATTTAGTCATTTCATATCTATACCGAGGATGGAGAAAGAATACTTCCCATGTCTTCCTTGCATGTCTTAAAAGGCGACTAAAACAGAAGAGCTGGGGGCTGGAAATCCTCCCCTCCTGTTTTTATTTTTTGAAAAGAAAGAACAGAGAAGGGGTCCAAGTGAGGATTTTCCCTCTTAAGCTCAGTCCTCTATTCTTTCAAACTATTCGCCATTTCCCGCGATAGCGAGGTAGCGTTATGAACAGAGGACTGGGCCTTTGAGGGAATATCCTCAACTGGCCCCCTTCTCTGTTCCTTCTTTTGGAAAAAAGAAGAAAAAAAAAAAACCAGAGGGGAGGATTTCCAGCCCCCCGCTCCCTTCCCTTTCAGTCGCCTTCTACGACACGCAGGGAATACATGGGAAGTATTCTTTCTCCCCTATCCCCAGGGACAATATATATATATATATATATATATATATATATATATATATATATATATATATATATATATATATATTTTTTTTTCTTTTTTTATACTTTGTCGCTGTCTCCCGCATTTGCGAGGTAACGCAAGGAAACAGACGAAAGAAATGGCCCAACCCCCCCCCCATACACATGTATATACATACGTCCACACACGCAAATATACATACCTACACAGCTTTCCATGGTTTACCCCAGACGCTTCACATGCCTTGATTCAATCCACTGACAGCACGTCAACCCCGGTATACCACATCGATCCAATTCACTCTATTCCTTGCCCTCCTTTCACCCTCCTGCATGTTCAGGCCCCGATCACACAAAATCTTTTTCACTCCATCTTTCCACCTCCAATTTGGTCTCCCTCTTCTCCTCGTTCCCTCCACCTCCGACACATATATCCTCTTGGTCAATCTTTCCTCACTCATTCTCTCCATGTGCCCAAACCACTTCAAAACACCCTCTTCTGCTCTCTCAACCACGCTCTTTTTATTTCCACACATCTCTCTTACCCTTACGTTACTCACTCGATCAAACCACCTCACACCACACATTGTCCTCAAACATCTCATTTCCAGCACATCCATCCTCCTGCGCACAACTCTATCCATAGCCCACGCCTCACAACCATACAACATTGTTGGAACCACTATTCCTTCAAACATACCCATTTTTGCTTTCCAAGATAATGTTCTCGACTTCCACACATTCTTCAAGGCCCCCAGAATTTTCGCCCCCTCCCCCACCCTATGATCCACTTCCGCTTCCATGGTTCCATCCGCTGCCAGATCCACTCCCAGATATCTAAAACACTTCACTTCCTCCAGTTTTTCTCCATTCAAACTCACCTCCCAATTGACTTGACCCTAAACCCTACTGTACCTAATAACCTTGCTCTTATTCACATTTACTCTTAACTTTCTTCTTCCACACACTTTACCAAACTCAGTCACCAGCTTCTGCAGTTTCTCACATGAATCAGCCACCAGCGCTGTATCATCAGCGAACAACAACTGACTCACTTCCCAAGCTCTCTCATCCCCAACAGACTTCATACTTGCCCCTCTTTCCAAAACTCTTGCATTTACCTCCTTAACAACCCCATCCATAAACAAATTAAACAACCATGGAGACATCACACACCCCTGCCGCAAACCTACATTCACTGAGAACCAATCACTTTCCTCTCTTCCTACACGTACACATGCCTTACATCCTCGATAAAAACTTTTCACTGCTTCTAACAACTTTCCTCCCACACCATATATTCTTAATACCTTCCACAGAGCATCTCTATCAACTCTATCATATGCCTTCTCCAGATCCATAAATGCTACATACAAATCCATTTGCTTTTCTAAGTATTTCTCACATACATTCTTCAAAGCAAACACCTGATCCACACATCCTCTACCACTTCTGAAACCACACTGCTCTTCCCCAATCTGATGCTCTGTACATGCCTTCACCCTCTCAATCAATACCCTCCCATATAATTTACCAGGAATACTCAACAAACTTATACCTCTGAAATTTGAGCACTCACTCTTATCCCCTTTGCCTTTGTACAATGGCACTATGCACGCATTCCGCCAATCCTCAGGCACCTCACCGTGAGTCATACATACATTAAATAACCTTACCAACCAGTCAGCAATACAGTCACCCCCTTTTTTAATAAATTCCACTGCAATACCATCCAAACCTGCTGCCTTGCCGGCTTTCATCTTCCGCAAAGCTTTTACTACCTCTTCTCTGTTTACCAAATCATTTTCCCTAACCCTCTCACTTTGCACACCACCTCGACCAAAACACCCTATATCTGCCACTCTATCATCAAACACATTCAACAAACCTTCAAAATACTCACTCCATCTCCTTCTCTCATCACCACTACTTGTTATCACCTCCCCATTTGCGCCCTTCACTGAAGTTCCCATTTGCTCCCTTGTCTTACGCACTTTATTTACCTCCTTCCAGAACATCTTTTTATTCTCCCTAAAATTTAATGATACTCTCTCACCCCAACTCTCATTTACCCTTTTTTTCACCTCTTGCACCTTTCTCTTGACCTCCTGTCTCTTTCTTTTATACGTCTCCCACTCAACTGCATTTTTTCCCTGCAAAAACTGTCCAAATGCCTCTCTCTTCTCTTTCACTAATACTCTTACTTCTTCATCCCACCACTCACTACCCTTTCTAATCAACCCACCTCCCACTCTTCTCATGCCACAAGCATCTTTTGCGCAATCCATCACTGATTCCCTAAATACATCCCATTCCTCCCCCACTCCCCTTACTTCCATTGTTCTCACCTTTTTCCATTCTGTACTCAGTCTCTCCTGGTACTTCCTCACACAAGTCTCCTTCCCAAGCTCACTTACTCTCACCACCCTCTTCACCCCAACATTCACTCTTTTTTTCTGAAAACCCATACAAATCTTCACCTTAGCCTCCACAAGATAATGATCAGACATCCCTCCAGTTGCACCTCTCAGCACATTAACATCCAAAAGTCTCTCTTTCGTGCGCCTGTCAATTAACACGTAATCCAATAACACTCTCTGGCCATCTCTCCTACTTACATAAGTATACTTATGTATATCTCGCTTTTTAAACCAGGTATTCCCAATCAACAGTCCTTTTTCAGCACATAAATCTACAAGCTCTTCACCATTTCCATTTACAACACTGAACACCCCATGTATACCAATTATTCCCTCAACTGCCACATTACTCACCTTTGCATTCAAATCACCCATCACTATAACCCAGTCTCGTGCATCAAAACCACTAACACACTCATTCAGCTGCTCCCAAAACACTTGCCTCTCATGATCTTTCTTCTCATGCCCAGGTGCATATGCACCAATAATCACCCATCTCTCTCCATCAACTTTCAGTTTTACCCATATTAATCGAGAATTTACTTTCTTACATTCTATCACGTACTCCCACAACTCCTGTTTCAGGAGTACTGCTACTCCTTCCCTTGCTCTTGTCCTCTCACTAACCCCTGACTTTACTCCCAAGACATTCCCAAACCACTCTTCCCCTTCACCCTTGAGCTTCGTTTCACTCAGAGCCAAAACATCCAGGTTCCTTTCCTCAAACATACTACCTATCTCTCCTTTTTTCACATCTTGGTTACATCCACACACATTTAGGCACCCCAATCTGAGCCTTCGAGGAGTATAAGCACTCCCCGCGTGACTCCTTCTTCTGTTTCCCATTTTAGAAAGTTAAAAAATACAAGGAGGGGAGGATTTCTGGCCCCCCGCTCCCGTCCCCTCTAGTCGCTTTCTACGACACGCGAGGAATGCGTGGGAAGTATTCTTTCACCCCTATCCCCAGGGACAATATACATATATATATATACACATACACACACATACACACACACACGCACATATACACACACACACACATACATATACATACATATGAAAAATGTAAGAAACAATTTAGAAAACTGAAACTTCTAGCTTGAAATGAAAAGAAAAAAAAAAATGAATGTCACATAATGGTTCAACCTCTGGCTATGGAAAAATATATATATATATATATATATATATATATATATATATATATATATATATATATATATATATATATATTATTATTATTATTATTATTATACTTTGTCGCTGTCTCCCGCGTTTGCAAGGTAGCGCAAGGAAACAGATGAAAGAAATGGCCCAACCCCCCCCCATACACATGTATATACATACGTCCACACACGCAAATATACATACCTACACAGCTTTCCATGGCTTACCCCAGACGCTTCACATGCCTTGATTCAATCCACTGACAGCACGTCAACCCCGGTATACCACATCGCTCCAATTTACTCTATTCCTTGCCCTCCTTTCACCCTCCTGCATGTTCAGGCCCCGATCACACAAAATCTTTTTCACTCCATCTTTCCACCTCCAATTTGGTCTCCCACTTCTCCTTGTTCCCTCCACCTCCGACACATATATCCTCTTGGTCAATCTTTCCTCACTCATCCTCTCCATGTGCCCAAACCACTTCAAAACACCCTCTTCTGCTCTCTCAACCACGCTCTTTTTATTTCCACACATCTCTCTTACCCTTACGTTACTCACTCGATCAAACCACCTCACACCACACATTGTCCTCAAACATCTCATTTCCAGCACATCCATCCTCCTGCGCACAACTCTATCCATAGCCCACGCCTCGCAACCATACAACATATATATATATATATATATATATATATATATATATATATATATATATATATATATATCCCTGGGGATAGGGGAGAAAGAATACTTCCCACGTATTCCCTGCGTGTCGTAGAAGGCGACTAAAAGGGAAGGGAGCGGGGGCTGGAAATCCTCCCCTCTCGTTTTTTTTTTTTTTTTTTTTTTTTTTCCAAAAGAAGGAACAGAGAAGGGGGCCAGGTGAGGGTATTTCCTCAAAGGCCCAGTCCTCTGTTCTTAACGCTACCTTGCTATCGCGGGAAATGGCGAATAGTATGAAAAAAAAAAAAATATATATATATATATATATATATATATATATATATATATATATATATATATATATATATATTTTTTCGGTCTCCCGCGTTTGCGAGGTAGCGCAAGGAAACAGACGAAAGAAATGGCCCAACCCACACCCATACACATGTATATACATACGTCCACACACGCAAATATACATACCTACACAGCTTTCCATGGTTTACCCCAGACGCTTCACATGCCCTGATTCAATCCACTGACGGCACGTCAACCCCGGTATACCACATCGATCCAATTCACTCTATTCCTTGCCCTCCTTTCACCCTCCTGCATGTTCAGGCCCCGATCACACAAAATCTTTTTCACTCCATCTTTCCACCTCCAATTTGGTCTCCCACTTCTCCTCGTTCCCTCCAACTCTGGCACATATATCCTCTTGGTCAATCTTTCCTCACTCATTCTCTCCATGTGCCCAAACCACTTCAAAACACCCTCTTCTGCTCTCTCAACCACGCTCTTTTTATTCCCACACATCTCTCTTACCCTTACGTTACTTACTCGATCAAACCACCTCACACCACACATTGTCCTCAAACATCTCATTTCCAGCACATCCATCCTCCTGCGCACAACTCTTTCCATAGCCCACGCCTCGCAACCATACAACATTGTTGGAACCACTATTCCTTCAAACATACCCATTTTTGCTTTCCGAGATAATGTTCTCGACTTCCACACATTTTTCAAGGCTCCCAGGATTTTCGCCCCCTCCCCCACCCTATGATCCACTTCCGCTTCCATGGTTCCATCTACTGCCAGATCCACTCCCAGATATCTAAAACACTTCACTTCCTCCAGTTTTTCTCCATTCAAACTTACCTCCCAATTGACTTGACCCTCAACCCTACTGTACCTAATTACCTTGCTCTTATTCACATTTACTCTTAACTTTCTTCTTTCACACACTTTACCACTCTTATTCACATTTACTCTTAACTTTCTTCTTTCACACACTTTACCAAACTCAGTCACCAGCTTCTGCAGTTTCTCACATGAATCAGCCACCAGCGCTGTATCATCAGCGAACAACAACTGACTCACTTCCCAAGCTCTCTCATCCCCAACAGACTTCATACTTGCCCCTCTGTCCAAAACTCTTGCATTTACCTCCCTAACAACCCCATCCATAAACAAATTAAACAACCATGGAGACATCACACACCCCTGCCGCAAACCTACATTCACTGAGAACCAATCACTTTCCTCTCTTCCTACACGTACACATGCCTTACATCCTCGATAAAAACTTTTCACTGCTTCTAACAACTTGCCTCCCACACCATATATTCTTAATAACTTCCACAGAGCATCTCTATCAACTCTATCATATGCCTTCTCCAGATCCATAAATGCTACATACAAATCCATTTGCTTTTCTAAGTATTTCTCACATACATTCTTCAAAGCAAACACCTGATCCACACATCCTCTACCACTCCTGAAACCACACTGCTCTTCCCCAATCTGATGCTCTGTACATGCCTTCACCCTCTCAATCAATACCCTCCCATATAATTTACCAGGAATACTCAACAAACTTATACCTCTGTAATTTGAGCACTCACTCTTATCCCCTTTGCCTTTGTACAATGGCACTATGCATGCATTCCGCCAATCCTCAGGCACCTCACCATGAGTCATACATACATTAAATAACCTTACCAACCAGTCAATAATAGTGTCACCCCCTTTTTTAATAAATTCCACTGCAATACCATCCAAACCTGCTGCCTTGCCGGCTTTCATCTTCCATTGACAGCACATCAACCCCGGTATACCACATCGTTCCAATTCACTCTATTCCTTGCACGCCTTTCACCCTCCTACATGCTCAGGCCCCGATCACTCAAAATCTTTTTCACTCCATCTTTCCACCTCCAATTTGGTCTCCCACTTCTCCTCATTCCCTCCACCTCTGACACATATATCCTCTTGGTCAATCTTTCCTTACTCATTCTCTCCATGTGACCAAACCATTTCAAAACACCCTCTTCTGCTCTCTCAACCACACTCTTTTTATTACCACACATCTCTCTTACCCTATTATTACTTACTTGATCAAACCACCTCACACCACATATTGTCCTCAAACATCTCATTTCCAGCACATCCACCCTCCTCCGCACAACTCTATCCATAGCCCACACCTCGCAACCATATAACATTGTTGGAACCACTATTCCTTCAAACATACCCATTTTTGCTTTCCGAGATAATGTTCTCGACTTCCACACATTCCTCAAGGCTCCCAGAATTTTCGCCCCCTTTTGCCCCCTCCCCCACCCTATGATTCACTTCCACTTCCATGGTTCCATCCGCTGCCAAATCCACTCCCAGATATCTAAAACACTTCACTTCCTCCAGTTTTTCTCCATTCAAACCTACCTCCCAATTGAGTTGACCCTCAACCCTACTTGCTCTTATTCACATTTACTCTCAACTTTCTTCTTTCACATACTTTACCAAACTCAGTCACTAGCTTCTGCAGTTTCTCACATGAATCAGGCACCAGCGCTATATCAACAGTGAAGAACAACTGACTCACTTTCCAAGCTCTTTCATCCACAACAGACTGCATACTTGCCCCTCTTACCAAAACTCTTGCATTCACCTCCCCAACAACCCCATCCATAAACAAATTAAACAACCATGGAGACATCACACACCCTTGCTGCAAACCTACATTCACTGAGAACCAATCACTTTCCTCTCTTCCTAAACGTACACATGCCATACATCCTCGATAAAAACCTTTCACTGCTTCTAACAACTTGCCTCCCACCCCATTCATTCTTAATACCTTCCACAGAGCATCTCTATCAACTCTATCATATGCCTTCTCCAGATCCATAAATGCTACATACAAATCCATTTGCTTTTCCTCAAAGCAAACACCTGATCCACACATCCTCTACTACTTCTGAAACCACACTGCTCTTCCCCAATCTGATGCTCTGTACATGCCTTCACCCTCTCAATTAATACCCTCCCATATAATTTACCAGGAATACACAAACTTATACCTCTGTAATTTGAGCACTCACTTTTATCCCCTTTGCCTTTGTACAATGGCACTATGTAAGCATTCCGCAAATCCTCAGCCACCTCACCATGAGTCATACATACATTAAATAACCTTACCAACCAGTCAACAATACAGTCACCCCCTTTTATAATAAATTCCACTGCAATACCATCCAAACCTGCTGCTTTGCCGGCTTTCATCTCCTGCAAAGCTTTTACTACCTCTTTTCTGTTTACCATATCATTCTCCCTAACCCTCTCACTTTGCACACCACCTCGACCAAAACACCCTATATCTGCCACTCTATCATCAAACACATTCAACAAACCTTCAAAATACTCACTCCATCTCCTTCTCACATCACCACTACTTGTTATCACCTCCCCATTAGCCCCCCTTCACTGAGGTTCCCATTTGTTCCCTTGTCTTATGCACTTTATTTACCTTCTTCCAAAACATCTTTTTCTTCTCCCTAAAATTTAATGATGCTCGCTCACCCCAACTCTCATTTGCCCTCTTTTTCACCTCTTGCACCTTTCTCTTGACCTCCTGCCTCATTCTTTTATACATCTCCCAGTCATTTGCATTATTTCCCTGCAAAAATTGTGCAAATGCCTCTCTCTTCTCTTTCACTAATAATCTTACTTCTTCATCCCACCACTCACTACCCTTTCTAATCTGCCCACCTCCCACTCTTCTCATGCCACAAGCATCTTTTGCGCAAGCCATCATTGCTTCCCTAAATACATCCCATTCCTCCCCCACTCCCCTTACGTCCTTTGTTGTCACCTTTTTCCATACTGTTTACTGTTTTCCGTATTACTGAGGTATCACCAGGTACAGAAGAAAGGCCGCATTCACTCACATCCATTCTCCAACTTTCATGTGCAATGCCAACGCCAAGAACCAGAGCTCCCTATCCACAACCAGGCACTAAACACCTTTCCATGGTCTCCCCTGGCCATTTCACATGCCCTGGTTCAATCCACTGACAGCACACTGTTCTAATTCACTATCATGTGCATGTCTTTCACCCTCCTGCATGTTCAGGCCCCAATCACACAAAAAATTTTCCAAACCATCCTTCTATCTCCATTTCCTAAAATTGTGGCTGTTTGATTAGGAAGCTCAGTCTAGTCCTCTCAGTGAACCTATAAAAATTCCTAGCCTGTGTGAATAAGGTTAGATATGCATTGTGATCCAACAATAGACTGTGAGTCTGTTAAATTTCACCATTTATATTGATCTCTTTGTACTATCAATTGTTTAACCTCTTCCATGATGCTTTCAGTGCTCAGAGGAGCTGGTCTGCTTTCCTTAACATGAACGGAAGAATTGTGCTTGAATAAAGAAAAAATCTTTCAGTGATAAACAGGCTCAGGACACACCTCTGTTTCATCTGATACCCATGCTGCTATGCAACCCCTCTGAAAAATCTTAAAAATCTAAAGTTACCAGAAGTCTAAGGATGAGAGAATTCAAGTTATCCCTCCATTATGTCAATATATTCCTACTTGGGTATACATATGTCACTTGAAAGACAATATATCCTTTCCTTTTTTACATGAGAATAAGTGTCAACATTTCAGCCAGTGAGCTCAACAGAAAGAACAAAGATAGCTCCTCTGCCAAGGAGGAATGAATCTCATCATGCTATGGATATTATCAACATCAACATGAATGCTTAGCATCTGTGTTTAAAAACATTTTCAGTGAAAGAATTGGTCAGGGAAGTTGCACTGCTTAATTCAATTCTTGAAGTGCAGGTTGTGTACAAATACAATCTTAAATGAACTCCCTGACTATGACAATATGACTCATGAGCTTAGTGGTACAAGCCTTGAGTTCAACATTATGATCCTTAGAAATGATGGCTTGGTAACTGATTCAAAACCCAAAGGTGATTTTGCAAGTTAGCTTTAACATATACCATTAAAATAGCTCTCATTAGTCTCTTAAGTTAATACAAATCCCAGCCCAGCTAATTCCTTATCCTTTGGCAATACCTGAAAGAGTGTCATGCACTTCTTTGCAAAGGTTGGAGTGAAGAGGACAACGTGGGAAAACTGCAGGTCAGCCCAGTCTTCCACCGACACCAAGGCAGTCACACTAGCTTGTTCATCCTCCTCCATCCAGACATCAAAGATGAGTGAGGAAGCTTTCATCAAATAGTCCATAGTTGCAGTTGATGGATCGAACTGACCTATACGAGTCAGGATGACACTTCGACCTTTGTGATCATACCCAGGCAATGGAAGAAACATGCTGTTGTGGAGCAATAAGACCAAATACATTCACCACCTCATATATTCACTGGATTGCAAAAATATTTATAAAAAAAATAGAAAACTACAAATGAATGTCAACTAACAGTGCTTGAAATCAAAAGGTTACAAACAGACCATTATGTAACAAGGTAACACCTGGAACAGAACAATGGCATCCCTTGCAGACACATTCTCTACCTGTCATATGTAATGACCTGGAACCTGAGCTTATCATTTAAAGTCAAGCTCCAGGGACTAGCACCGTGGTTTACTTTCACTGTTTCATGTGTCCTGACTCAGCTCCTCTGCACACTGCCCCTTATATACTACATCAATCCAGTTCACCTAAGCTAATGAACATCACCTGTTGTTCTAAATATTGAAGCCACAATACCCGAATGCCTCCTTCACTTTATCACTATCTTCTAGGTCTGCCCCTTCCCCTTGCTACCTTGATTTGCAACACACAGATCCTTCTAAGTAGTATTTCTTCACTCATCCCTTTTAAATGTCTGAAGCATGTAAGTATACACCCAAGTCAACCTTCTTAATCAAGAGTGTACTCACGACAATGACATTCTTTAAACCATCAACACATCTTACACCCCATATCATCCTACAGAATATCATTTCCAATGCATTCAACCTTTCCTTCCTCTTCCATTCAAGGCCCACAACTCACATCTTCACAAAACTGTAAGGAGTAATACACCTTCAAACATTCCTGCCTTTGCCCTTAGAGATGCTGACATCATTACACATGCTCCTCAATGCACTCAAAAACCTTAGCCTTTGTCTTCCACCCTACGACTTCCTTCAGAACCATTTTCCCACCCACCGTCACATCCAAGCTCAGGTACTTGAATCAATGAACCACTTCCTCTATGTCCATCTCATTCAAACGCAAACCATCCTGTCTAAACCCCCTGCTGGACTGAGCTCCTTACTTTTGGTCACGTATATTTCCATGTATATTTTCAACTTTCCCCTTGCATACACTTTCCCACCTAACTCAGCCACTAGCTTCTGAAGTTACCCTCTGGAGCCTGGAACCAAAGCAATGTCATCTGTAAACAGCAAATTTTTGACATCTCAAGCTACTCATCCCCAGCAAACTGTAGGTCTGTCTCTTACTCTTTGACTTTCACATACATCTTCCTTACCACCTTATCACAAACAGCTTAAACAACCCTGGAGATAACACACATCCCTGTAGCAGACCCACTCATCTTTCTTTCTTCCTACAGGTACACATGCCTTTTTTCCCAAAGGAAAAACAAAATCCTGACTACAGTTAGGAACCTTCAATTTACCTCCTAAATTTGAAGCAAAGCCTCTCTATCAACTTTGTCTTACACTTTTTTGAGATACATAAATGTCACATATAAGTTCCCTTCTTTCTCCAATTATTTTTCATACAAAGTCTTCAAAGCAAACATGCAATTTACCTGTCTTGAGGTCACATTGCTCCTCTCCAGTCTAATGTTCAGTGCATACCACTCTTTATCACCACTGTTCCATACACCTTATTAGATATACTCAGCAGACTTACACCTCTGTAATTCCAACAATCCCTTTCGTCTCCATTGCCTTTATTAAGGAGCATTATATGTGCATTTTGCCAGTCCATGGGCACCTTCCCTTTGGCCATACAAATGATGAACACCACAATTAACCACCAGCACTTTTGCCCCTTTCTTGAAAGACGAAATTTTCACTGTGCAATTTGCCGACTCTCTCATTTCACGTCATCTTATCCAAAATATACCATGTCTTTAATCTTCTTACGGGACACAATATGTATCATATCCCTTCTACTTCTCATGCTACTTCCCTATCTGCTCTCTTTGCTGCCATCCCCATTTGTCCTCTTCTTTATATTAAATTCTTCTAAACCTTTATATTAAATTTTTCTAAACCATTTTCTTATTCTCCTGGCATTCATTGATACTCTTTCACGACATCTCTCATTTGCCCTTTTTTTCAACTCCTGTACCGTACCTTTCTCTTGACCGCCAGGGACTTTCTCTCAAACTTGTCCCAGACACTCTCCTGAAGTTATCATCCATATGCCTCCCTTTTCTTTTCCACTACTGATTTAACTTCATCATTCCATCACTTACTCCCCTTTTTCATAGACCCACAATCCACCCTCTGCATGCTACTCACTTCAGTCATACACTTCAGCACTGCTTCCCTAACTTACTCTCATCCTATTCCATTCTTCAAGCGATCTAAACAGTAATGAGTACCTCAGCTTCCAAGAAAACATTACTCTGTGTTGCAACATATTGCACATAAGCAAAATCAGCCTTTGGGAAAAGCAAAGTAGGCATGAAGCCACCAGAAAATCCAACCCCTTGGGAAACCAAACAAAGAATCACTGCAAACAGCTAGACAGCACACTATGCAGAATTACAAAGAACCATTACACAGCACAACAAAATGCCTCGAACACATTCCTAAAGTTCCACTACACACTACCAGAAAATGCCACTACCACAAAGCACAACTATACACTATCACAAAGCACCAAAAGACACTGCCGCAAAGCCACTACACACAACCAAAAAAGTGCCACAAGTTAACCAACACTTGAGAGAAATTGCTATAAGTGGAGACACTGCTTCACCAAACACCATTAAAAAGTGACCCAGCCCCAAGAGACCTCTGTCTGCCACCACTACACTGTATCATGAACCCATCCTCAAGAGCACCATATTGGGTGATGGCGTTAGGTACCATACATGATTTCAAACTAAGTCATCGTCCAGGAAGATCATGCTAGCAAGCATAACGATGTTTTCATAATCCTAATTCCTGATTCTCATTTCGCTTGTACTTTCCCTGTAAAGGTGACGGTAAATATGTATATGTGGGCTAGTAGGAATGGCAGTAATTGGGCATTTTTGGATTACATTTGATAAAGAATAAAGAAAACTGTGTAAAATAAAACCAGGATAGATTGGGTGCAGAAATGCAAAAGAAGAGAATAAATGAAGTAAGGAGTGTGGGTGAGGAATGGGAGATACTAAGGGAAATAGTGCTGGCATGTGTGAGAGAAGTGTGTGGCATGTGTAATGTGGGAGGTGGGCAGGTGAGAAATGGTAGTGAGTGGTTGGATGACGAGGTAAAGTTAAGATGGGAAGAGAAAAGAGGTGCATTGGTGGTATTTCCATGGAAGAAGTGCAAATGAATGAGAGATGTACAAAGAAAGTGGCAGGAGGTCAAGAAGGAGGGGATGAAAATGGGGCAAATGAGAGAGGGAAAAATGAAGGAGGTTGTTGGAGAGAAAACCATTAAAACAAATGGGAACATTAGTGAAAGGTGCAAATGGAGAAGTGGTAATGGACAGTGATGCGAAGACAGAGGATTGTGAATAATCACAAAATGTGTTTTATGAGAGGATAGCAGATGTATAGTGTCTGTGTTGTGGTGATATGTGAAGTGCGAGAGTCAGGGAAAGTGGTTCTGTGAAGACAGGAGAGGTGGTGAAAGTTTTGCATATGATAAAGTGTGGCAAGGTGGCTAGAATGGATGTTATTACAGCTAAATTTCTTAAGAAAGGGGGTAACTAAGTTGTTGATTGTGTAGTCAGAATGTTCAATTATTGTATGGATGCCTATGCCTCACATCAATTAGGAAATTCTAATATTGACACAAGGCATAAAACTATATACAGTACATAAATATACCAAAACTTTGACCAAAGCCCACTTACAATACACTATGCCCTTAATGAACAAATTAATATACTAAAAAAAAAGCGGAAGGAAGCCACCCTGATCAATGCACAATCCAAGACAATTCTATACTTTGAGAAGCAAATAGGTCAGTGATATCACCTCTGTTGGGGTCTCTGATTGGCCAAAAGCAGTCCTGAAATGAGTGGGCTGTCACTAACATGACTGGGTGGATTGCGATTGGTGAGGAAAACCAGTGCGTGCTTATCCACTAGAAATAGGAGACTTGGAACTTCCTACCCTGTTTTTTCCTAGAAAAAATCCAAAAGAATTTCTCCTGCTCAAGGAGCAGACAACAGATGAGAGAAAAAGCTTCCACAAATGTTTATATAAAAAATTATATCTTTCAACAATGTAAGTTTATTCCATAAACAGAAATGTTCTATACCAGCTGTAGTGCACCTCAAGATGCAGTCAACTTGGTCTTGTATCAATGGAAGACTTATACCTGATATCCTTTAATCCTATTCAAGAACTCCTTTTTTATGTGTTCATTCACTTTAGGTATACATAAAAGGCTTTCACATGGATCACTCCCTTTTAACACTAGAACTGTCTGAGCCAATCCATAGGAAAATCACTCCATGAATAGGTAAGCTGAATGAACAGAATGAACATGGTCAGTGCTGGAATAAGACGATGGCTGAAGTCTTACCTGGAATAAGACCATGGCTATAGTCTTACCCGGAATAAGACCATGGCTATAGTCTTACCCGGTACAAGACCATGGCTGTAGTCTTACCTGGTACAAGACTGGTTGAAGTCTTACCTGGTACAAGACCATGATCTTCTGTACCACAGGTGGGGTAAATCCCATAACATGAGCCAGTGTCAGGTCTCCACAGTCCCCCACAATCACAAAGCCAGTCAGACAAGCCTGCTCATCCTCCTCCACCATAGTATCGAACACCATACAGCTGGCCTTCATCATGTCATCCACATTGACTTGCCTAGGATCGTAAATTCCCCAGCGACCTAACACGACCTTACGTCCCAAGTGGTCATAGCCAGGCAGAGGTAGCATCACACTGTAATGCCTCCAGTAATGTGATATTGACACTATAGCTCTCATTATCACATACTTTTATAAACAAACCAAACCAAAATATGTAAACTCTGGTTCATACCCTGGTGATTTATGAGAAAAAAACAGCAAACTATTTTAGCAACAATTTTTTCTAGAAAATTTCGTCAAGAATACTACAGAATTTTACCCCTATTATTGAAAAAATAAAGTTTGTATCTGAAAATGATATCTAACAGTGCTTTAGATGGATGAATAAGATCTTGGCTACCATGCAGGTGTCTACTGTGTACATATAGATATACAATCATCTAGAACATACCAGTTAAGAAATCCCCCCACTCCCCACCCTTCTTTGCAGTAAGGAAATACACACATGTGCTGGATTGCCCAACAAGTGACTCCTGTTAAATTCCTGGCCAATTACCCCTCAAACATGGAACTAAATCTTGCAGGCTTTGTTCTCTCACCTTTGTAAACCATCTAAGTCAATTAGTTTTGTAAGTGGCACATCATACTATTTATCATCTTATTTCCTAAATTCAAGCTGTCAGCAACATTTTTTACACTTTGTTTATAGCTGGCTCGAACTCCACCAAAACATTTCATGCTTTGTTGGTCTAAAACTTGTAAAAGATTTTGACTAATATTTCACTCCCTTTTCATCTATTTATAACATTATAGTTCTTTATACTGTATTATCATGTTTTCTTAGCTTACTGTAACCCCAGTTAAACATTCTAGGATCTGATAATATGCATCAGGTTTATCAATAATGAAATTTTCTATACTGTATTCGTAAACTCTATCCAGCTCAACTACTTCTATTTACAAGCCTGACAATGGCAACAGATTTCCTTTCATCCCAGCATTAGCACTACACTTCAAGCAACTTACAAGCAATTATCTATCTATATATCTATTTATCATTACCCCAGCATCCCTTTCTAATTTTCTTTCTTGTGGCCTAAGGTTGCAGTACTACCAGCAGCAGGAAAATGATAGACCCTGTTGGAGTGAGAAGTTTAATGAGACTGTACTCCTAATTATGCTGCCTTGCAAAAGTTGACTTTTTACCCACAGAGTAACATCAAGCAGGCAAAAGTCCAGCAACACCAGGAACCAATTACTTACAACTTATCATCCTACCCAAAAGTCATATCTAACTTTATGAAACTCCCACAGCACTCAGGAGGGTGGCTACATCCACTACATGGGACCACAGGTTATGAAGTGAAGTGAGGCTGTATGTACTTATGCAGGGAAGTGTTTGAAAACTTCATTGTGGTTGTTGTATCTGAAATATGATGGGTCTAGAATGTGCTGAATCAGCATTTCCAAGGATGGGTAAAGTCCAGAGAATAGATGGGAAAGCATGACTCATGTCTTTCTGGAGAATGTGGTTTCAGATGGATGTATGGAGTGATACTTACGACTGAATTTGGAGAGCAGTTGTAAGTTCTTATCAAGTCATTTAAGTGTGTGTGTGTGTTTTGAAAATGTTGTGTTCCCTTGGAATGGGAGATCTGTGAGGAGAGGCTGGTGAACTGTGAGGCAGTGGAAGGCTTTAAATTCCACATGAGAGTTGGTGGTTACTTATGGGGTGGTTTGGATGGGAGCGATCTGGAGCTGTTGCAAAGAACTGAGTGCTGAGCACATTGGGGTGGGATTGAATTAGGATGATCTTTGTTCCAATGTGTAAATGTTCAGTATATGTGGTTGTTAAGCAGCCAGTAAATATTCTGAGTACTCAGTCTAGAGTGGTTTGATGCTTTTTTTATATTTGATTTCGAGGCAAGTAAGGCATAAAGTAGCATATGAATTGTTTGTAGAGGATGCTAGGGGATTCTTTACATTGTCCAAATCTGGTGCCAGTTAGTGTTCTGAGGGAATGTAATTTATATGTTGCTTTTTAGTTGATGTTATTGGTGTGGGGAGTGAATGTCATGCATGCCATATGTGATGCCTAAAATGGCTGGTGTTATGTTCAGCGGGAGTGCCTGTCCATTCAAGGTAACTGCAGGGTGTAGGCTGGATTTGTGAAGACTCCTGTAGAAGCAGACATTTTGTTCTGGATGAGCCATTGTTCCAATTGTGTAATGAAATGCTGCATATTTGTTGTAGCTACAATGGTGTCAAGATATTGTAATGTGATTGTGAGGTTGTCTGCATATGAGATAAGCTTGTGGTTTGCTGAAGGTATTGGAATGTTGTGCAGGAAGAGGTTAAAGAGGGATGAGGAAAGATCTACAGTCTGGGAACTCCATTCAGAGTTTAAAGGTTTTGTATATACCTTAACTCCCTGCCCCAGGAGTCCCTTCTATCTTTATGAGGCTCCTGCAGCACATCCACTGGTCAGACCACAGGTCATAAAGTGTTGTGGTGTCATGTGTGTGTGTGTGTGTGTGTGTGTGTGTGTGTGTGTGTGTGTGTGTGTGTGTGTGTGTGTGTGTGTGTGTCTATGTGCAGTAAGAGCAGGGCAACTGAGTATTAAGTGCTTGGCATCTTCTTTATGGTCCCTGAGCCATGATGAAATGGCACTTGTAGTGCTGTAGTAATGGGTGATGTACAATGTGTAAGTGAGAGAGTGACACAAGTTTGTCTGAGGGCTTTGATTTTTGATAAGTGTAGGGACAAAGGGTTAAGTTTAAAACTGAGCTGGAGGCTGGTTGTTAATGCTTTTTGGATCATTTTAGTGTGTATCAGTTTTGCCAGTGTTCTGTTTGTTATAGGTGGGGGAGTTCTGTGAGTAAAGGTTGTTGAAGTGAGGCAAGAGTAAACCTTTTATGTCTGCTTGGGAGTTATTAGTTAGTTATAGAGTGGTTAGGGTGGGAGGGGTCTAGCACTGTTGCATAGAAATGAGTGCCCAACATGATGAAGTAGAACTGTACTTGGAGGATATTAATTTCATTGTAAAGTTCTTGAGTGTTTGTAGTTGCCAAGCAGCCAGTGATTATTTAGATTTCTTTTGGGATGCCAACATTCTGTTCTGAGTGAGCCATTGTTCCAACTGTGTAATGTAGTGGTGCATGTTTGTTGTTTCTGCTGAGAAGTTAGTGTGTTGTAATAAGATTGTGAAGTCATCTGCATAAGAAGGGACCTTCATCCTGAGGTTTGATTGAGATGAAATAAGATCATGAAGGAGGAAACTGAAGTATGTAGGAAAAAGAACTGCTCCATGGGAACTCCATTGTAGAGTTTGTGCTTTTAGGGTGGATATACATATATATATTTATCTATCTATTTATTTTGCTTTATTGCTGTCTCCCGTTTAGCGAGGTAGCGCAAGGAAACAGACGAAAGAATGGCCCAACCCACACACATACACATGGATATACATGTAGAGTTTGTGCTTTTAGGGTGGATATACATATATATATATTCATTTATCTATTTATTTTGCTTTGTCGCTGTCTCCCGCGTTAGCAAGGTAGCGCAAGGAAACAGACGAAAGAATGGCCCAACCCACTCACATACACATGTATATACGTACACGTCCACACACGCACATATACATACCTATACATCTCAAAGTATACATATAAATATATACACACACAGACATATACATATATACACATGTACATAATTCATACTGTCTGCCTCTATTCATTCCCATCGCCACCCCACCACACAGGAAATAACAACCCCCTCCCCCCTCATGTGCGCAAGGTAGCACTAGGGAGAGACAACAAAGGCCACATTCGTTCACACTCAGTTTCTGGCTGTCATGTAATAATGCACCGAAACCACAGCTCCCTTTCCACATCCAGGCCCCGCAGAACTTTCCATGGTTTACCCAAGACGCTTCACATGCCCTGATTCAATCCATTGACAGCACGTCAACCCCGGTATACCACATCGTTCCAATTCCTTGCACGCCTTTCACCCTCCTCCATGTTCAGGCCCCGATCACTCAAAATCTTTTTCACTCCACCTTTCCACCTCCAATTTGGTCTCCCACTTCTCCTCGTTCCCTCCATCTCTGACACATATATCCTCTTGGTCAATCTTTCCTCACTCATTCTCTCCATGTGACCAAACCATTTCAAAACACTCTCTTCTGCTCTCTCAACCACACTCTTCTTATTACCACACATCTCTCTTACCCTATTATTACTTACACGATCAAACCACCCCACACCACATACTGTCCTTAAACATCTCATTTCCAGCACATCCACCCTCCTGTGCACAACTCTATCCATAGCCCACGCCTCGCAACCATATATATATATATATATATATATATATATATATATATATATAGCAAATGGATTTGTATGTAGCATTTATGGATCTGGAGAAGGCATATGATAGAGTTGATATATATATATATATATATATATATATATATATATATATATATACATATATATTTTTTATATTTATTTTGCTTTGTCGCTGTCTCCCGCGTTTGCGAGGTAGCGCAAGGAAACAGACGAAATAAATGGCCCAACCCACCCCCATACACATGTATATACATACACGTCCACACACGCAAATATACATACCTATACATCTCAATGTACACATATATATATATACACACAGACACATACATATATACACACACAGACACATACATATATACCCATGCACACAATTCACACTGTCTGCCTTTACTCATTCCCATCGCCACCTCGCCACACATGGAATACCATCCCCCTCCCCCCTCATGTGTGCGAGGTAGCACTAGGAAAAGACAACAAAGGCCCCATTCGTTCACACTCAGTCTCTAGCTGTCATGCAATAATGCCCGAAACCACAGCTCCCTTTCCACATCCAGGGCCCACACAACTTTCCATGGTTTACCCCAGACACTTCACATGCCCTGATTCAATACACTGACAGCACGTCAACCCCGGTGTACCACATCGATCCAATTCACTCTATTCCTTGCCCGCCTTTCACCCTCCTGCATGTTCAGGCCCCGATCACTCAAAATCTTTTTCACTCCATCTTTCCACCTCCAATTTGGTCTCCCACTTCTCCTCGTTCCCTCCACCTCCGACACATATATCCTCTTGGTCAATCTTTCCTCATTCATTCTCTCCATGTGCCCAAACCATTTCAAAATACCCTCTTCTGCTCTCTCAACCACACTCTTTTTATTTCCACACATCTCTCTTACCCTTACATTACTTACTCAATCAAACCACCTCACACCACACATTGTCCTCAAACATCTCATTTCCAACACATCCACCCTCCTGCGCACAACTCTATCCATAGCCCACACCTCACAACCATACAACATTGTTGGAACCACTTTTCCTTCAAACATACCCATTTTTGCTTTCCGAGATAATGTTCTCGACTTCCACACATTCTTCAAGGATCCCAGGATTTTCGCCCCCTCCCCCACCCTATGATTCACTTCCGCTTCCATGGTTCCATCCGCTGCCAGATCCACTCCCAGATATCTAAAACACTTTACTTCCTCCAGTTTTTCTCCATTCAAACTTACCTCCCAATTGACTTGACCCTCAACCCTACTGTACCTAATAACCTTGCTCTTATTCACATTTACTCTTAACTTTCTTCTTTCACACACTTTACCAAACTCAGTCACCAGCACGAATCAGCCACCAGCGCTGTATCATCAGCGAACAACATCTGACTCACTTCCCAAGCTCTCTCATCCACAACAGACTTCATTCTTGCCCCTCTTTCCCAAACTCTTGCATTCACCTCCCAAACAACCCCATCCATAAACAAATTAAACAACCATGGAGACATCACACACCCCTGCCGCAAACCTACATTCACTGAGAACCAATCACTTTCCTCTCTTCCTACATGTACACATGCCTTACATCCTCGATAAAAACTTTTCATATGCCTTCTCCAGATCCATAAATGCTACATACAAATCCATTTCCTTTTCTAAGTATTTCTCACATACATTCTTCAAAGCAAACACCTGATCCACACATCCTCTACCACTTCTGATACCACGCTGCTCTCCCCCAATCTGATGCTCTGTACATGCCTTCACCCTCTCAATCAATACCCTCCCATATAATTTCCCAGGTTTGCGGCAGGGGTGTGTGATGTCTCCATGGTTGTTTAATTTGTTTATGAATGGGGTTGTTAGGGAGGTGAATGCAAGGGTTTTGGAAAGAGGGGCAAGTATGCAGTCTGTTGTGGATGAGAGAGCTTGGGAAGTGAGTCAGTTTGAAAAACTTGAGGAAGTGAAGTGTTTTAGATATCTGGGAGTGGATTTGGCAGTGGATGGAACCATGGAAGCGGAAGTGAATCATAGAGTGTGGAAGGGGGTGAAAATTCTAGGAGCCTTGAAGAATGTGTGGAATTCGAGAACATTATCTCTGAAAGCAAAAATGGGGATGTTTGAAGGAATAGTGGTTCCAACAATGTTTATGGTTGTGAGGCGTGGGCTATGGATAGAGTTGTGCGCAGGAGGGTGGATGTGCTGGAAATGAGATGCTTGAGGACAATATGTGGTGTGAGGTGGTTTGATCGAGTAAGTAATAATAGGGTAAGAGAGTTATTTTTTTTTATTTTTATTATACTTTGTCGCTGTCTCCCGCGTTTGCGAGGTAGCGCAAGGAAACAGACGACAGAAATGGCCCAACCCCCCCCATACACATGTATATACATACGTCCACACACGCAAATATACATACCTACACAGCTTTCCATGGTTTACCCCAGACGCTTCACATGCCTTGATTCAATCCACTGACAGCACGTCAACCCCGGTATACCACATCGCTCCAATTTACTCTATTCCTTGCCCTCCTTTCACCCTCCTGCATGTTCAGGCCCCGATCACACAAAATCTTTTTCACTCCATCTTTCCACCTCCAATTTGGTCTCCCTCTTCTCCTTGTTCCCTCCACCTCCGACACATATATCCTCTTGGTCAATCTTTCCTCACTCATCATCTCCATGTGCCCAAACCACTTCAAAACACCCTCTTCTGCTCTCTCAACCACGCTCTTTTTATTTCCACACATCTCTCTTACCCTTACGTTACTCACTCGATCAAACCACCTCACACCACACATTGTCCTCAAACATCTCATTTCCAGCACATCCATCCTCCTGCGCACAACTCTATCCATAGCCCACGCCTCGCAACCATACAACATTGTTGGAACCACTATTCCTTCAAACATACCCATTTTTGCTTTCCGAGATAATGTTCTCGACTTCCACACATTCTTCAAGGCTCCCAGAATTTTCGCCCCCTCCCCCACCCTATGATCCACTTCCGCTTCCATGGTTCCATCCGCTGCCAGATCCACTCCCAGATATCTAAAACACTTCACTTCCTCCAGTTTTTCTCCATTCAAACTCACCTCCCAATTGACTTGACCCTCAACCCTACTGTACCTAATAACCTTGCTCTTATTCACATTTACTCTTAACTTTCTTCTTTCACACACTTTACCAAACTCAGACACCAGCTTCTGCAGTTTCTCACATGAATCAGCCACCAGCGCTGTATCATCAGCAAACAACAACTGACTCACTTCCCAAGCTCTCTCATCCCCAACAGACTTCATACTTGCCCCTCTTTCCAAAACTCTTGCATTCACCTCCCTAACAACCCCATCCATAAACAAATTAAACAACCATGGAGACATATCTTTTTCTTTCACACTATTCGCCATTTCCCACGTTAGCGAGGTAGCGTTAAGAACAGAGGACCGGGCCTTAGAGGGAATATCCTCACCTGGCCCCCTTCTCTGTTCCTTGTTTTGGAAAATAAAAAATAAAAAAAAAAAATGAGAGGGGAGGATTTCCAGCCACCCGCTCCCTCCCCTTTTAGTCGCCTTCTACGACACGCAGGGAATACGTGGGAAGTATTCTTAGTCCCCTATCCCCAGGGATAACACATATATATATATATATATATATATATATATATATATATATATATATATATATATATATAATTATCCCTAAGGATAGGGGAGAAACAATATTTCCCATGCATTCCCTGCGTGTTGAAGAAGGCGACTAAAAGGGGAGGGAGTTGGGGGCTGGAAATCCTCCCTTCCCATTTATAGTTTTCCAAAAGAAGGAGCAGAGGTGGGTCAAGTGAGGATATACCCTCAAAGGCTCACTCCTCTGTTCTTAACGCTACCTCGCTAACGCAGAATAAGGCGAATATGTATGAAAAAAAAATATATATGTCCTGAAAGCGTTACTGGAGTACGTTTTAATTGACAGGGGCATGAAAAAGAGACTTTTGGATGTTAATGAGCTGAGAGGTGCAACTGGAGGGGGAATATATGTAGAGGTTTTCAGAAAAGAAGAGAGAATGTTGGGGTGAAGAGAGTGGTGAGAGTAAGTGAGCTTGGGAAGGAGACATGTGTGAGGAAGTACCAGGAGAGACTGAGCACAGAATGGAAAAAGGTTAGAACAAAGGACATAAGGGGAGTGGGGGAGGGGGCGAAAGTTCTGGGAGCGTTGAAAAATGTGTGGAAGGCAAGAATATTATCTAAGAAAGCAAAAATGGGTATATTTGAAGGAATAGTGGTTCCAACAATGTTATATGGCTGTGAGGCGTGGGCTATAGATAGGGTTGTGTGGAGGAGGGTGGAAGTGTTGGAAATGAGATGTATGAGGACACTATGTGTTGTGAGGTGGTTTGATCGAGTAAATAATGAAAGGTTAAGAGAGATGTATGGTAATAAAAAGAGTGTGGTTGAGATAGCAGAATAGGGTGTTTTGATATGGTTTGGTCATATGGAGAGAATGAGTGAGGAAAGATTGACAAGGAGGATATATGTGTCAGAGGTGGAGAGAATGAGAAGTGGGAGACCAAAGTGGAGGTGGAAAGATGGAGTGAAAAAGATTTTGAGCGATCGGGGCCTGAACATGCAAGAGAGTGAAAGGCATGCAAGGAATAAGAGTGAATTGGAACAATGTGGTATACTGGTGTCGACGTGCTGTCAATAGATTGAACCAGGGCATGTGAAGTGTCTGGGGTAAACCATGAAAAGTTTGTGGGGCCTGGATGTGGAAAGGGAGATGTAGTTTCGGTGCATTATACATGACACCTAGAGACTGAGTGTGAATGAATGTGGCCTTTGTTGTCTTTTCCTAGCACTACCTCACATGCATGCAGGGGGAGGGGGTTGTCATTTCATGTGTGGTGCGATGGCAATGGGAATGAATAAAGGCAGCAATTATGAATTATGTACATGTGTACATATGTATATGTCTGTGTATGTATATATAAGTATACGATGAAATGTATAGGTATGTATATGTGTGTGTGTGGACATGTATGTATATACATTTGTATGTGGGTGGGTTGGGCCATTCTTTCGTCTGTTTTCTTGCATTACCTTGCTAACGCAGGAGACAGCGACAAAGTATAATAAATGAATAGAAAAAAAAAAATTATATATATATATATATATATATATATATATATATATATATATATATATATATAGGTACAGTAGGGTTGAGGGTCAAGTCAATTGGGAGGTAAGTTTGAATGGAGAAAAACTGGAGGAAGTAAAGTGTTTTAGATATCCGGGAGTGGATCTGGCAGCGGATGGAATCATGGAAGCGGAAGTGGATCATAGGGTGGGGGAGGGGGCAAAAATCCTGGGAGCCTTGAAGAATGTGTGGAAGTCGAGAACATTATCTCGGAAAGCAAAAATGGGTATGTTTGAAGGAAAAGTGGTTCCAACAATGTTGTATGGTTGTGAGGCGTGGGCTATGGATAGAGTTGTGCGCAGGAGGGTGGATGTGCTGGAAATAAGATGTCTGAGGACAATGTGTGGTGTGAGGTGGTTTGATCGAGTAAGTAATGTAAGGGTAAGAGAGATGTGTGGAAATAAAAAGAGCATGGTTGAGAGAGCAGAAGAGGGTGTTTTGAAATGGTTTGGGCACATGGAGAGAATGAGTGAGGAAAGATTGACCGAGAGGATATATGTGTCGGAGGTGGAGGGAACGAGGAGAAGTGGGAGACCAAATTGGAGGTGGAAAGATGGAGTGAAAAATATTTTGTGTGATCGGGGCCTGAACATGCAGGAGGGTGAAAGGAGGGCAAGGAATAGAGTGAATTGGATCAATGTGGTATACCGGGGTTAACGTGCTGTCAGTGGATTGAATCAGGGCATGTGAAGCGTCTGGGGTAAACCATGGAAAGTTCTGTGGGGCCTGGATGTGGAAAGGGAGCTGTTGTTTCGGGCATAATTCCATGACAGCTAGAGACTGAGTGTGAACGAATGGGGCCTTTGTTGTCTTTTCCTAGTGCTACCTCGCACACATGAGGGGGGAGGGGGATGGTATTCCATGTGTGGCGAGGTGGCGATGGGAATGAATAAAGGCAGACAGTGTGAATTGTGTGCATGGGTATATATGTATGTGTCTGTGTGTGTATATATATGTGTACATTGAGATGTATAGGTATGTATATTTGCGTGTGTGGACGTGTATGTATATACATTGTGTATGGGGGTGGGTTGGGCCATTTCTTTCGTCTGTTTCCTTGCGCTACCTCGCAAACGCGGGAGACAGCGACAAAGCAAAATAAAAAAAATAAAAAATATATTATATATATATATATATATATATATATATATATATATACAGACAGACTGACATTCGTTCGCAGACTTGAAAGATATTAAGACTGTCAACTGGAATAATGTTATTCTACAATGATCCTATAATCAAAACTAATTACTATAAAAGTTCCAGACCGTTGCTGAGTGTTGTCAGAGTTCACATAAAGAAATCTCTCAAGGATTCACTAAATGAATTTTCACAAAGATGACAGACAAACAGACAAGGAGAGAAAAGAGGGAAATTAGAATACACGCTGAGGAAAAAAACAAACAGGCACAAACATATCAATGAGGATTCACTAGCTTTTATTCTTTACAACTGTGTCTTACATTTTCCTTTTTGCTTGATTCTAAACCTAAACAGAGTAAACATATAAGGACTGGCATCATTCACACCACCTGCATATAACAATGATTGTATGAGTGAATGAATGTGGCCTTTTTCGTCTGTCTTCCTGATACTACCTCTCTGAAGCAGGGGGTAGCAATTCTGTTTCCTATGGGGTGGAGTAGCGCCAAGAATGGATAAAGGCAAGCAAGCATGAATATGTACATGTGTATATATGTGTATGTGTATATGTTGATACGTATATGTATGTATGTATACATGCGTGTATGGGCCATTCTTCGTCTATTTTCTGGTGCTAACTTGCTGATGCAGGAAATGGCAATCATAATAAATATATATATATATATATATATATATATATATATATATATATATATATATATATATATATATTTTTTTTTTTTGCTTTGTCGCTGTCTCCCGCGTTTGCGAGGTAGCGCAAGGAAACAGACGAAAGAAATGGCCCAACCCACCCCCATACACATGTATATACATACGTCCACACATGCAAATATACATACCTACACAGCTTTCCATGGTTTACCCCAGACGCTTCACATGCCCTGATTCAATCCACTGACAGCACGTCAACCCCGGTATACCACATCGATCCAATTCACTCTATTCCTTGTCCTCCTTTCACCCTCCTGCATGTTCAGGCCCCGATCACAAAAAATCTTTTTCACTCCATCTTTCCACCTCCAATTTGGTCTCCCACTTCTCCTCGTTCCCTCCACCTCTGACACATATATCCTCTTGGTCAATCTTTCCTCACTCATTCTCCCCATGTGCCCAAACCATTTCAAAACACCCTCTTCTGCTCTCTCAACCACGCTCGTTTTATTTCCACACATCTCTCTTACCCTTACGTTACTTACTCGATCAAACCACCTCACACCACACATTGTCCTTAAACATCTCATTTCCAGCACATCCATCCTCCTGCGCACAGCTCTATCCATAGCCCACGCCTCGCAACCATACAACATTGTTGGAACCACTATTCCTTCAAACATACCCATTTTTGCTTTCCGAGATAATGTTCTCGACTTCCACACATTCTTCAAGGCTCCCAGAATTTTCGCCCCCTCCCCCATCCTATGATCCACTTCCGCTTCCATGGTTCCATCCGCTGCCAGATCCACTCCCAGATATCTAAAACACTTTACTTCCTCCAGTTTTTCTCCATTCAAACTTACCTGCCAATTGACTTGACCCTCAACCCTACTGTACCTAATAACCTTGCTCTTGTTCACATTTACTCTTAACTTTCTTCTTTCACACACTTTACCAAACTCAGTCACCAGCTTCCGCAGTTTCTCACATGAATCAGCCACCAGGGCTGTATCATCAGCGAACAACAACTGACTCACTTCCCAAGCTCTCTCATCCCCAACAGACTTCATACTTGCCCCTCTTTCCAAAACTTGCATTCACCTCCCTAACAACCCCATCCATAAACAAATTAAACAACCATGGAGACATCACACACCCCTGCCACAAACCTACATTCACTGAGAACCAATCACTTTCCTCTCCTCCTACACGTACACATGCCTTACATCCTCGATAAAAACTTTTCACTGCTTCTAAGAACTTGCCTCCCACACCATATATTCTTAATACCTTCCACAGAGCATCTCTATCAACTCTATCATATGCCTTCTCCAGATCCATAAATGCTACATACAAATCCATTTGCTTTTCTAAGTATTTCTCACATACATTCTTCAAAGCAAACACCTGATCCACACATCCTCTACCACTTCTGAAACCACACTGCTCTTCCCCAATCTGATGCTCTGTACATGCCTTCACCCTCTCAATCAATACCCTCCCATATAATTTACCAGGAATACTCAACAAACTTATACCTCTGTAATTTGAGCACTCACTCTTATCTCCTTTGCCTTTGTACAATGGCACTATGCACACACACACACACACACACACTATATATATATATATATATATATATATATATATATATCTATTCATTATACTTTGTCGCTGTCTCCTGCGTTAGCAAGGTAATGCAAGGAAACAGACGAAAGAATGGCCCAACCCACCCACATACAAATTTATACACATACATGTCCACACACGCACATATACATACCTATACATTCCAACGTATACATATATATATACATACACAGACATATACATATATACACATGTACATAATTCATAATTGCTGCCTTTATTCATTCCCACTGCCATCCCGCCACACATGAAATGACAACCCCCTCCCCCTGCATGCATGTGAGGTAGTGCTAGGAAAAGACAACAAAGGCCACATTCATTCACACTCAGTCTCTAGCTGTCATGTATAATGCACCGAAACTACATCTCCCTTTCCACATCCAGGCCCCACAAACTTTCCATGGTTTACCCCAGACACTTCACATGCCCTGGTTCAATCTATTGACAGCACGTCGACCCCAGTATACCACATCGTTCCAATTCACTCTTATTCCTTGCACGCCTTTCACTCTCTTGCATGTTCAGGCCCCGATCGCTCAAAATCTTTTTCACTTCATTTTTCCACCTCCACTTTGATCTCCCACTTCTCATTCCCTCCACCTCTGACACATATATCCTCCTTGTCAATCTTTCCTCACTCATTCTCTCTATATGACCAAACCATTTCAAAACACCCTCTTCTGCTATCTCAACCACACTCTTTTTATTACCACACATCTCTCTTAACCTTTCATTATTTACTCGATCAAACCACCTCACACCACATATTGTCCTCATACATCTCATTTCCAACACATCCACCCTCCTCCACACAACCCTATCTATAGCCCACGCCTCACAGCCATATAACATTGTTGGAACCACTATTCCTTCAAATATACCCATTTTTGCTTTCCGAGATAATATTCTTACCTTCCACACATTTTTCAACGCTCCTACACTTTCGCCCCATCCCCCACCCTGTGACTCACTTCCACTTCCATGGTTCCATGGTTCTGCTGCTAAATCCACTCCCAGATATCCAAAACTGGGAAAAATTAATTCTTTCCTTGGTCTGCAACACCTTGCACACATGTCCCTGGGTAAGTAAATACTGCTAGCGACCGACCCAGAACCCTTTCTTGGTCAGCTATCTCAGCAGTTGCCGGCCTGGCCTTGCTGAGATTACAAAAGCCCCATCAGTCTGTCTTTCCAGAATGAGTAAAGGCCCAAACCTGGACATCTTGTCAACATCAAGGAACCATGATCCAATCCTGCCAACATCATCAAAGAACTGTGATTCAACCTTGCCAACATCATCAGAGAACCATGATCCAATTCTACCATCATCAGAAAACCATGACCCAACCCTGTCACACTACCATCATCATCAAAGATCTGTGTTCCAACCCTATCAACATCATCAAAGAATCCTTATCCAACCCTGCTAACATTATCAAAGAACAGCATAATCCAAACCCTGCTTTCCTAACACAGATCAGCAGTTAACAACAATGCTTTGCCCACACCTTCAGCAATTAATGACTACTTTGTCAGCATCACCTAGGGTACCCCCCTCCCCCCCAACTCCTACCATACCAACAAGAGGACAAACTGGTCACCTCTAGTTAAAGGCATGCTGTTTAAAGTACCAAGCTGTGTGAAGACATGCTGGGCACAGTACCACCCTGTGTGAAGACATGCTGTGTACAGTGATATGCTGCATGAAGGATGAGGTATAGAGTGCCAGGCTGTGTGAAAGCATGCTGTGAACAGTGCCATGTTGTGTGCAGTGCCAAATTGTTTAAGGGCATGCTGTGTACAGTGCTAGGTTCAGTCAAAACATTCCTAAGAGGTTCAGCCAAGACATACCTGCCATATCACTAAGGACTTCTTAGCATGTGCTGGGGTAAAGGCGACAGCATGCGACAGTGTCAGACCTGTACAGTCTCCCATCATCACTTCACCCGTGATGCCAATCTGTTCATCCTCCTCAAGCAGTACGTCGAATATCACAGAACCCATCTTCAACAAATCATCCATGCTTACTTCCTTCGGGTCGTAGATCCCCCAGCGACCAAGTATGACCTTACGTCCCATGTGGTCATATCCAGGTAGGGGCAGCATCACACTGTAATCCCACCAACAGTATGGGTTCTTAGGCTACATAAAGTAAGGACGACCAACAAGGAAGTCTAAGAAAAACTAATCCCCTGAGAGAAACTGGACAACAAACCTGAACAACACCAACACCATCAAGGAATCCAAACAGTCAACCTACTAGCGAAAATAATAGATTTACTTCTAACTACAAGAGAGGGTGTCATTAATAATGTTGGAGAAAAGTCTGGTACAAGTAATCAATTGCAAATTGCTTTTGAAGTTGCTTTCAACTGCATGAAATGTTGGTCAACATGACATTTGCAAAGACAAATGCCCAATTCTAAATGTCCAAAATTTTCATAATTTTCGCACTGCTCTTGACAGGCAAACTTGGGACGAAATGATCGATGAAAATGACATTAATGTAGCTTGGAAAAGCTTCAGAAAAACCTTCAAAGCAGCTGAGGGAACTTACATACCAAAGCATAGTAGACGGCCTATTTCTATAATGAATCCAAAGTGGTGGAATGGTGAAATAGAAACATGCCTGTTGTCTAAGAAAATCGTTCAGAACAAACTTAAAGAATCCAATAACCAACATGACAGAGTAAGTTATGTAGATTTGCATGTTGAAAGTAGGAGAGAGGAGAGTTATACAACAAAATAAACATCAACGTGAAGTGCATACTGCTGAAAACAGCATAAGAAACTCCCAGGAATTTTACAATTATGTTAAAAGCAAGAGCATCATTTCCCAGTCAAAAGGTCCATTAATTCCAGAAAACAGTGAAGAGGTTCAAGACAATGATGCCATAGCAAAATGACACTTTTTTTTTTTTGCATCTATATTTATGACTGAAGGCACAACCCATGTCCAGAAACCAGCTTCATGGATAAGAGAAGGAAACGGTCTTCAACAAAGTGACATAAAAGCCAAAGACACTCATCAATAAACATAGTGAAAATAAATAAAATGGCTGGCCCTGATAAGTTTTATCCAAGAACGATGAAAGAGGAGAAAAATGAGACAGTTAAGCCCTTGACCCCTTGATCGCCCATTTCAGATAGTCATTTGCTACAGAAAAAGTTCCAGATGAATGGAAGACTGCCACTGTAACAGATATCAAAAAAGGTAACAGTCATTGACAAGAAATTATCATCCAATTAGCTTAATGTCTGTACTTGGAAAACTTATGGAAGCCACCATGTGAGACAGACATGTAAACCAATTAGAGGACCACCACTTAATAAACAATTCTTAGCATTGTTTTTGGCAAAATCACTCATGTCTAACAAATCTATTTGATTTCTTTTATGATATAATCAATATGACGAAAGTGAAGCAGCTGAAGTTATGTATCTAGATTTTCATAAATTTTTCGATAAAATTTCACATCAAAGGTTACTCAAAAATGGTCACATGGCATTGATGAGGTTGTACTTCATAGGATAGGAAACTGGTTGAATGACCATAAACAAAGAGTTATGATTCATGGTCAAGCCTCCAAATGATTAGATGTAACAAGTGGAGTGGCACAAGGATCAGTTTTGGTCCTGGTTTTCTTTCTATGTTAATGATATTGATAATGGTGTGCACTGCAGGATATCAAAATTCACTGATGATACAAAGCTGGGAGATAAATCTACAAATGAATTTGAACATCTACAGCTTCAAACTGAATAAGACAATTGATGAACTGAACTCACAATAGGCAAATGAATTTCAATATTGAAAGTTGCAAAGTTTTACATATCAGTAGTAAAAATGAAAAGGCAAGCTACAGTATGAATTCTGATGAACTGCAAAAAGTGAGAAAAGTCTTGGGCATAATAATCTCTGGTGACCTAAAACCAAGTAAGAAGGGCACAAAAGCTGTGAAAAGAGCAAACAAATTTCTTGGAGTCATGGGTAGAGCCTTAAAGTCCGGGGAAATCATCCCTACTCTTTATAACTCATGGGTTCGTCCACATCTTTAATACTGTGTTCAGTGTTGGTCACCCTACCTAAAAGAAAAAAAAAAGAAACAGAATGGAGAGAGTGCAGCATCAAGCTACAAAGATGATTTCCAGGCTGAGAAAAAAAACCTATGAAATGACACTAAACAACCTGAATCTATTTGGCTTTGAAAAGAGAAGGATAAGAGGTGATCTAATTCAAGTATTCAAAATTATCGAAGACTTTCATAATCTTGATCTATCAAGTTACTCATGACTTGCGCATCTGATTTTACTTTTAGTAATGAGTACAAACTCCTGGGCCAATTTTTTACATCAACTGAGGCAAAGTACGTTTTCTTCAACAGGACTGTTAACATATGGAATGATTTGCCAGAAAGAGTGGTTGACAGCATTTTAAGAAAAGATGATCAATTCCTCAGTTCATGTCCGTGACTTACATTAATTGAGCTTCCTTAGTCACGACAATTTGGTGGTTATTCTATGTGAATTATCTGGATGCCTTTTGACATCTACCACACTAACCTATGAGTTTCTGATACCTTCCACTATCACAAACATCCTCAAAAGCACCCAACAGTCTGCTGCTGTTTCAATTCCTTTCTAATCTTTTGTATCTAACCAGTAAATCAGTAAACCCAAGTTACCTGTCTCAGTAAAGCTCTTGTTGAAGGCAGAATTTCATGCCAAAGAAAAAAAAAAATGAAGCATCTTCTCGGGAACTGTGAGAGCACAGATATACATACACACAACTTGACAATCTTGAAGCATAAGTTGCAAAAAAAATGAACTTTTGAGTCAGCATTATATATGTTTTATTTTTTTATTACACCAAAATCCATCCATTTCTCAAAACTTGAATGTAATGGATGAAACCAGTCTTATGAAAGAAGGTTTCCCACACCAATGAGTAGGCGTGTTTCCATCCTATATACACAATTGATTTTGTGATTGAAAATAATCTAATTTGTGCCATAGGCACTGCATACAGAGCTGCTGACTGTTTGAGGTTGGTGTTAGAGGATGTCACAAACCCTTGTGTAAGAAACTGGTACTAAATGCTTATGTACATAAAATGTAATGTCTTAGTTGATGGATATAAACCAAACTTGGTATCATAGCTACATTGCACAAATATTTACGTCAAATTTTTTTTTGGGGGGTCGAGTGTTAAGGGTATGTGTACTCAAACGTTGTTAAGTTCTTATTTACACAATGTCTACAAAACTGGAGAATGGATAGAGACCAATTTCATACCAGATATCTAAATGTCAAGTCCTACATTTGGTTAAGTTTTGGACGTGAGAGTCATAAGGCAAAGTTAAGATTAATAAATCATACTAATCTCTCTTGCACACTTAATATGAAGACAGGGTGAATAGCTACCGACCGAATTTGTTTTGACAATATTACATCCACAGTGATTTACACCTCTGAAGGTCGATGGACAAAGTATCAAAATGCTTCAAAGGAATTTTTGATAAGGTGTCTCCATATAGACCTGGTGAATAGCTTTCAATTATAACTTATTTTTTGTTCATACATATTCCCCATTTCCCACATTAGCAAGGTAGCAATAATAACAGAGAACTGAGCATGAGGTAATTTCCTCACTTGGCCCCCTTCTCTGTTCTTTCTTTTGGAAAATTAAAACCTTATACCAGAAAGAAATCATTAATTAGAATCTGCTATTAGCATGAATAAGACAACTTAAGGCATGAAATAGAACTAAAGCTTTTTCAATTCTTTTCTTTCTATACAGGGCACCAACTTATCAATATCATCAGCATATATATATTATTTCTTTTTACCAACAAAATCTGAATGCCTCTATACTTTAACATTAAATGATTTTATGTTTTGCCTTGGTAGTAGTTTGATGTGAAGCATGTTTGAATACCCATACACCAATGGTGAAGTGCTGGCTGACTCTTAACTTATCAAGAATTTAATGGTCAGTGGTTGTCCTTTTTCAGTGATGTTTAGCAGCCTCAATAGTTGGTGGCCTATACTTGTGTCAAAGATACCAAGTAGAAAGTTCGGCATTTAGTCGAGTGTTGGTGGCTGGATTTAAAAGTCAAAGTTAAAAGCTGACATACTCAGGAAAAGTAGAAAACTATAAGCTGCACGTTTAAGTGCCTTATACTTTTATTGCAGCTTTGAAAGTATTTCAAAAACTGAAAAATCCAAGAAAACCCAAGCTTCAACTCACACAAGCTTGGCTAATGGCAAGACAAATTCTTCTTTCAGTATGAGGACAACTTTTCTTAACCACATATGGGCCAGAAAGAGCAAATACACTTCCAATACAACAATAAGCTAGTCAGATAATGGAAGATTCACTTTTTTTTAATAACATTAAAAGGTTTTCTGTTGAAACACTTCCCAGTGGTACAAAAGAGCCCAAGGCTTTTGGCAGTGTGTCACACTGAGCCATCAGGGATTAGCTTGACTGTCTTCATTAGTGTCATGTAAATCATTCACTTAGTGCCATTACATAATTCTGATACTTTTTCAACTGAATCCCTCGTCAGGATTTCACGTCAATATCAGGTCTGTTTGAGATCCATATCATTATGTATCAGTAGGAGTAAAGGCATTACATTTCTTATCATTTGCTTAGTTTGACAGTTAACCAACGGGGTAGCATGACAAAAGCAAATAATGATTAATATTTTCTCTTCGTGATCAAACCAAAACGGGCTTCCACTTTGAGACTTGCTTCAGGATCTAGGAAAAATGATGAGGGAATTCCAGCATGGACTCCTTTGTAAATCTGATTGAACCATGAACAAAACATACATGGAAAATCTTTTAAGCAAAATGTTTAGGCCATCATCAGAAATGACATTTACTGGTCAACATAAACTGCTACGCAAAGCTTCCACGACATTTCCTGTAATTGAAGGAGGTGGACAAATGTACCAGTGGCTAGAGTTAATGACCATGAGTCAGCACAGGCCAGCCTGGGGTCAGAAGCGCATGTCAGTTGGCCAACGCCCAACCTAGGTATTTGTCCTTCCCTTAGGGCTGGACGATAGATGGGTACCGGACTCAGGCTAGGGTGGTGTATATGCATACATACAACGAGGTAAAGACATGGTACATACATAATATAAATAGGTAAGAGACGGGGGCAACACGAGAGTCCCTGTATCACAAAAACAGTAATCACAAATAGACGTACGCAGGTAATGAACCTCTTGCATATGAAGAAAAGGGGCACTACGAGCTTGGAACACTCTCTCTCTCTCTCTATTTAAAGTACACGTGTATAAAGCTGCTAATCAACTACTGTCTGATATTATCTACAAAGTCCTTGTAATGTCATTCTACTTCCCAGGCCTCCCTAGATGCAGCCATGCTGAAACCATTCAAATCAACACGATCTTCCACTTGAGTGCGAGTGTCCATTTCAGCAAACAAGATGGCTGAACTAGGCAAGAAAACAAAATGCAATCGGGACAGTTGCCTGTGTAGTGTACTGTGAACAAAATGGCAAAGAATAAAATCTAATACACTGGTCATAACTGAGCAGAAAGACTCAATTGAAATTAACATGAAGAGTAAAGCAGAGCTTACTATCTGTTTCCCTAATACATTTGACTATACGGTAAGTGATATAGTGTGTGCGAGAGCACCGAAGAGTCACAGCTTTACATTTAGTGGTAACCGAATATCACAGATTAAATATATATTTGTTGCACTATTAGTTCATCCTGTATTTTAGTAATCTTTTTTTTAAGTTGGAGGCTCCAGTCACACACCAGAGGCCACATCAAAACAGGGCGTTAATTGAAATAAGGAGAGGTTAAATAAAGACGAAGTGACTCGACTCATACTGCTAACAAAGAACAAAACTTGGATAATGTTAAGTCTGTTCTTATCTGCAGAATATCCTCCACCCAGTAGTTACAATATATGATCCTGTGTGAATTCATGGCATGAAGTGATCTGAGCAGATTCTGGTGTCTGCACAGTTCTCCTCACTCATATCCTGACGAAGGTTTAACAGCCACAGCTGTGACTCTCTCATTTTTCCCATTCGCCTTGATACATTTAGTCTGCTGTAGCAGTTTATGTTTACCTCCATGTCTAATCAAATATCCAATTTAAAACTTTCCTGTGCTTCACCATTTGGTCCAGTGGCCGGCACTGTGGTATGGCCGCCTTTATGCCTCCAACAAGGCATACTTCTGGACTGATGATATTATGTACTATGGAAAAACCTTTCTCCAAAGCTTCTAATACCTGTATCTACGTTGGCTTCTTCCTGTGTCATAGTCTTTTAAGTTTTTCAAAAGGTGGAACAAATGCTAACGAAATTCAAATCACAAGCAAGTACGGCAGTTTTAATAAGTCCCTTGTAAGTGACCTGTAACGTTTCACTTCTTCTCATAAAGAAATTAGACAACTGCTTTAAGGTTGAGTGATGCTGTTGCTCAGAAATGTGTTATCAGGCCAAGGCTGATCCAGCCATGCCTCCCAGTATCACCGAAAAAGATTATTCACTTAGCGCAACGCTTTGACGGTTTCTAAGATAATGATCTTGGGTAACCATATCATCAAATGAAAAATCAGATGAGGTATAAGATTTTCCACAGTTGTCTAACACTGCTTTCCTGTCTGTATATACATTTCATCAAAATATACACAGCTGATTAGCTGAATCAAAGTAATGACGGTTGTCTAATTTCATGGTTATAATAAACCTACATTAAATCCATAGGTCATATCTCAGGCAATCAGTTGTCTACCAAACAGAACCCAAGCGATGACTGACAATGATGAAGACATTTACATTCTTTAACAAGAGCCGATATGGCTGACGTTTGTTCATGTTTAGTGTTGACTATTCTCAAATTTTCCTCACAGAATGTCTAGCCAAAATAAAACCTGGCTAGACATTATAGACATTTTCCAACTGTCCAGCAAACTAAAGTATGGAAAACTTTCAGGGTTGTCTTTGAGTAGAACAAGAAAGAAAGAAAGGAAGTCTCAGATCTCCTAGCGTAACTAGGGTAACTTTTTTTTTTTTGGTTGATCTGTGCTGGGCAACAGAGTCTAAAGTTCCAGACTTGCCTATTTAAGTAAGGCAAGTGAGGAGAGAAGTTTTCAGGCTTCCTACGGCAACAAAGGAGGGATAGTTACGACTTTATGCAAAGGAAGAGAGTCAGACTTTGGCAACAGATGAAGTTTCAGGCTTGCCTGTGTAACTCAGAGGCAACAAAGGAGGCAAAAATCTAGCTTCACACCTGCCAAATCGTCATGGCCTTCTTAACCAAGGATGGGGTCATCTGCATGGCATGAGCAGCGGTAGCTCTCTCCAGGTCCAACAACTGCACGGTCCCTGTGATGGACATCTGCTCGTCCTCCAGCCAAAGAATATCGTTGATAAAGTTCGTCGCCTTAAAGACCTCGTCCATAGTTGTGGTCTCGGGGTCGTGAACTGCTGCCCGGATGATGATCACCTTGCGACCTTGCCTGTCGTAGCCAGGCAACGGCAGGAACTCACTGTGGACGGTACCACCATACCTGGCTTCATTGTATTTCTACTTTTCCCTCCCCCTCTCTTTCTCTCTCTACTCTATAACTACATCTGTTACTACAACTGCTATTGCTTCTACACAGTTCATGAAAAAAAGAACAGATGTGGATGTGATGCTAATGATGATACTGGATGTTAACTAGTCTATAGAAGCGTGAGACCACAAATACTCAAAATCTCATCCTCAACAGTGCTACAACCACTTTACACAAAGAAAGTCACAAAGAGGAAAATATTTTGCAGAAGCCAAAAGGAAAGGTCCTTAGCTTAGCAGTCTTAACTACGAAGATGATAAAGATAAAGCAAGCGATAAAAAGACGATAAACAAATAATAAGAGCATAAAACTAACTACATATGTACAACACAGCCATTATTACAGCAGGTCAAGGTCCAAGAACAAGGAATACAAAAGGATATTTTTAATCATTCACAAAAGAATAATTCATGCATAACCAGAAAATGGTGAGCTAGTGAATTCAGAGCAATATTTCATATTTTCAAAAGGTAATTTATCACAAGTTATATTGATAAGCGAGATGATTAACTGCAACATTAATTTACTATTTTTACATACACTTCTTTATTTAGGATAGGATACGAAGATAATTACATTATGGGTTCTGTAATCTGCATGTGAGATGCACTAGAATTATATATATATATATATATATATATATATATATATATTTTTTTTTTTTTTTTTTTTATACTTTGTCGCTGTCTCCCGCGTTTGCGAGGTAGCGCAAGGAAACAGACGAAAGAAATGGCCCACCCCCCCCCCATACACATGTATATACATACGTCCACACACGCAAATATACATACCTACACAGCTTTCCATGGTTTACCCCAGACGCTTCACATGCCTTGATTCAATCCACTGACAGCACGTCAGCCCCGGTATACCACATCGCTCCAATTCACTCTATTCCTTGCCCTCCTTTCACCCTCCTGCATGTTCAGGCCCCGATCACACAAAATCTTTTTCACTCCATCTTTCCACCTCCAATTTGGTCTCCCTCTTCTCCTTGTTCCCTCCACCTCCGACACATATATCCTCTTGGTCAATCTTTCCTCACTCATCCTCTCCATGTGCCCAAACCACTTCAAAACACCCTCTTCTGCTCTCTCAACCACGCTCTTTTTATTTCCACACATCTCTCTTACCCTTACGTTACTCACTCGATCAAACCACCTCACACCACACATTGTCCTCAAACATCTCATTTCCAGTACATCCATCCTCCTGCGCACAACTCTATCCATAGCCCACGCCTCGCAACCATACAACATTGTTGGAACCACTATTCCTTCAAACATACCCATTTTTGCTTTCCAAGATAACGTTCTCGACTTCCACACATTCTTCAATGCTCCCAGAATTTTCGCCCCCTCCCCCACCCACTGATTCACTTCTGCTTCCATGGTTCCATCCGCTGCCAAATCCACTCCCAGATATCTAAAACACTTCGCTTCCTCCAGTTTTTCTCCATTCAAACTTACCTCCCAATTGACTTGACCCTCAACCCTACTGTACCTAATAACCTTGCTCTTATTCACATTTACTCTCAGCTTTCTTCTTTCACACACTTTACCAAATTCAGTCACCAGCTTCTGCAGTTTCTCACCCGATTCAGCTACCAGCGCTGTATCATCAGCGAACAACAACTGACTCACTTTCCAAGGTCTCTCATCCACAACAGAGTGCATACTTGCCCCTCTTTCCAAGACTCTTGCATTCACCTCCCTAACAACCCCATCCATAAAGACATATATATGAAGACATATATATATATATATATATATATATATATATATATATATATATATATATATATATATATTTTTTATTATACTTTGTCGCTGTCTCCCTTGTTTGCGAGGTAGCGCAAGGAAACAGACGAAAGAAATGGCCCAACCCCCCCCCCCCCATACACATGTATATACATACGTCCACACACGAAAATATACATACCTACACAGATTTCCATGGTTTACCCCAGACGCTTCACATGCCTTGCTTCAATCCACTGACAGCACGTCAACCCCGGTATACCACATCGCTCCAATTCACTCTATTCCTTGCCCTCCTTTCACCCTCCTGCATGTTCAGGCCCCGATCACACAAAATCTTTTTCACTCCATCTTTCCACCTCCAATTTGGTCTCCCTCTTCTCCTCGTTCCCTCCACCTCCGACACATATATCCTCTTAGTCAATCTTTCCTCACTCATTCTCTCCATGTGCCCAAACCACTTCAAAACACCCTCTTCTGCTCTCTCAACCACGCTCTTTTTATTTCCACACATCTCTCTTACCCTTACGTTACTCACTCGATCAAACCACCTCACACCACACATTGTCCTCAAACATCTCATTTCCAGCACATCCATCCTCCTGCGCACAACTCTATCCATAGCCCACGCCTCGCAACCATACAACATTGTTGGAACCACTATTCCTTCAAACATACCCATTTTTGCTTTCCGAGATAATGTTCTCGACTTCCACACATTCTTCAAGGCCCCCAGAATTTTCGCCCCCTCCCCCACCCTATGATCCACTTCTGCTTCCATGGTTCCATCCGCTGCCAGATCCACTCCCAGATATCTAAAACACTTCACTTCCTCCAGTTTTTCTCTATTCAAACTCACCTCCCAATTGACTTGACCCTCAACCCTACTGTACCTAATAACCTTGCTCTTATTCACATTTACTCTTAACTTTCTTCTTCCACACACTTTACCAAACTCAGTCACCAGCTTCTGCAGTTTCTCACATGAATCAGCCACCAGCGCTGTATCATCAGCGAACAACAACTGACTCACTTCCCAAGCTCTCTCATCCCCAACAGACTTCATACTTGCCCCTCTTTCCAAAACTCTTGCATTTACCTCCCTAACAACCCCATCCATAAACAAATTAAACAACCATGGAGACATCACACACCCCTGCCACAAACCTACATTCACTGAGAACCAATCACTTTCCTCTCTTCCTACACGTACACATGCCTTACATCCTCGATAAAAACTTTTCACTGCTTCTAACAACTTTCCTCCCACACCATATATTCTTAATACCTTCCACTGAGCATCTCTATCAACTCTATCATATGCCTTCTCCAGATCCATAAATGCTACATACAAATCCATTTGCTTTTCTAAGTATTTCTCACATACATTCTTCAAAGCAAACACCTGATCCACACATCCTCTACCACTTCTGAAACCACACTGCTCTTCCCCAATCTGATGCTCTGTACATGCCTTCACCCTCTCAATCAATACCCTCCCATATAATTTACCAGGAATACTCAACAAACTTATACCTCTGTAATTTGAGCACCTACTCTTATCCCCTTTGCCTTTGTACAATGGCACTATGCACGCATTCCGCCAATCCTCAGGCACCTCACCATGAGTCATACATACATTAAATAACCTTACCAACCAGTCAACAATACAGTCACCCCCTTTTTTAATAAATTCCACTGCAATACCATCCAAACCTGCTGCCTTGCCGGCTTTCATCTTCCGCAAAGCTTTCACTACCTCTTCTCTGTTTACCAAATCATTTTCCCTAACCCTCTCACTTTGCACACCACCTCGACCAAAACACCCTTTATCTGCCACTCTATATATATACATATATATATATATATATATATATATATATATATATATATATATATATATATATATATATATATATATATATATATGTGAAAGAAGAAAGTTAAGAGTAAATGTGAATAAGAGCAAGGTTATTAGGTACAGTAGGGTTGAGGGTCAAGTCAACTGGGAGGTAAGTTTGAATGGAGAAAAACTGGAGGAAGTAAAGTGTTTTAGATATCTGGGAGTGGATCTGGCAGCGGATGAACCATGGAAGCGGAAGTGGATCATAGGGTGGGGGAGGGGCGAAAATTCTGGGAGCCTTGAAGAATGTGTGGAAGTCGAGAACATTATCTCGGAAAGCAAAAATGGGTATGTTTGAAGGAATAGTGGTTCCAACAATGTTGTATGGTTGCGAGGCGTGGGCTATGGATAGAGTTGTGCGCAGGAGGATGGATGTGCTGGAAATGAGATGTTTGAGGACAATGTGTGGTGTGAGGTGGTTTGATCGAGTAAGTAACGTAAGGGTAAGAGAGATGTGTGGAAATAAAAAGAGCGTGGTTGAGAGAGCAGAAGAGGGTGTTTTGAAATGGTTTGGGCACATGGAGAGAATGAGTGAGGAAAGATTGACCAAGAGGATATATGTGTCGGAGGTGGAGGGAACGGGAAGTGGGAGACCAAATTAGAGGTGGAAAGATGGAGTGAAAAAGATTTTGTGTGATCGGGGCCTGAACATGCAGGAGGGTGAAAGGAGGGCAAGGAATAGAGTGAATTGGATCAATGTGGTATACCGGGGTTGACGTGCTGTCAGTGGATTGAATCAGGGCATGTGAAGCGTCTGGGGTAAACCATGGAAAGCTGTGTAGGTATGTATATTTGCGTGTGTGGACGTATGTATATACATGCGTATGGGGGTGGGTTGGGCCATTTCGTTCGTCTGTTTCCTTGCGCTACCTCGCAAACGCGGGAGACAGCGACAAATATATATATATATATATATATATATATATATATATATATATATATATATATATATATATATATATATAATGTAGAGAAAAACTCGCATAATCATTTATATAAAAAGTTACTATCACTGAAACTTTTGAATAAAATTTACATACAGATTATCTTATATACAATCATGAACAAGATAGTAATCAGGCAAGCTAAATGAAGATACTGGAAAAATATTCATAAAAATTCGGGCTTTTGGATTTGGAACATCAAAAAGTATAGGGTTTATATCATGCAGAATATCAATGAGCTATCGGATTTATATCAAACAGATTATCAAATTATCTTGGCTTTATATGAATTACTGAGAACTTAAGCAACGGACACGCCTGCAAATCTTTTACGTTAAATACTTCGATTAATTCCAACAGGGGAAGTTTTCCAGCAAAGAGCTTTTAAGACTGGAGCAGAGACTTGAAGAGAAGTAAAAACAAGATTTTTCCTTACCCGAGCTCGAGAATGGAGCGCAGCTTCTTGTCTTGCGGGTCACGGTTCTTGTACCATTCCGGGCAGAGGGTCTTGCATGTGTAGTACATGTCCAGCTTCTCCTTAGTCCGCTCCAGGGAGAACTTACACCCTCGGAGGAACCTTAGGATCGTCCAGTCATCTGTGGGTAAGGAAGGCTACCATCACGCAAGTGTGTCAACTAGAGAACCTCACTCTTCCATAACCTATCACACACTTTCGTTTTCACCTCTCGCCTCCCTAAACCCAATCTCTCTCTTTATCTCTCCCCTTCTTCTCCCTACCCTTTTAATCTTGAAGAATTTTATCATCCTCCCTTTCTCCTATACTCCCCTTAATAAGGGTGGGGGAACTCCTTGCGAATTCTGGACTTCTGATATTTTTCAGTGACAGAACTACTGCTGGAACCCTGCAACCCATTACCTCCATAGTCCACACAGAAATTAGCCGTGCAATGTACGTCCTACACTGGGATACGGAAACGTGTAGGGATAACGAATGGTAGGAGGACATACCTTTCCCCTTACAGCTTACGAAATTATGGTGGTGACGGATATTTTCTTGATCTGGCTGAGGTGTAATGCTGGAGGATTATCTCTCTACCTGAAGGTCTGTCTACCTGTCCTGGTTGAGGTAGAGTGTTGGAGGATTATCTCTTCTTTTATTGGAGTCTCACCTGTGCTGTTTAAGATGCTGTGTTGAAGAATCACCTGTCCTTTTGTAGGCCTACCTGAACTGTTAAAGGTAATATGTTGGGGGCTCACCTGTCCTGTTTAAGATAATGGGTTGGAGGCTCATCAGTCCTGACTGAGGGAGACATACGGCACTTATGTGCCCTTGGTGATACATAACATTCATCTGCCCTAAGGTGACACATAGCGCCCACTCCACCTATCCTGGGTAAGCCCTGACACTCACCTGTCCTGGGTGAGACCCGACACTCACCTGTCCTGGCCTTGATGTGAGGCTGGTGTTTGAGCCAGTCCCTAATGTGTTCGATGTCCTGGGCTCGTCTCTCTGGGTCCTCGTTGATCTCCTCCTTGGCCCGCTGCTGCAGCTCCTCGCTCAGTGTACACACGTACTCACCGCCGCCCATTGTCCCTCTGCAGCTCGACGCTTGCGCTGTGAAACGGGAGCAGGGTAAGTAGGATGACATGACGTACCTAACCAACACTATATAGACAATTATAACCGAAAACTGCTGGGATTGAAGCATGTTCCTGACATACGTCCTTCCCATACGTTATCCAGGAATGTAATTGGCTAATTTATATTATACAAATTTCAATGGTTTAAGCATTATCTATTCCATTAAGGGATGCACGTCGCAGTTCCCTTGGCAGATAAGTGTATATTTTTTTTATCCTCAGACACTCAGCATTTACTTATCTGTTATCAGTAATTCGATTCTTATCTGCAAGATCAACTTCATAGAGTATCACAGACCTGCTGTCTTTGACATCAGTTTACATACAGAAGGGCTGGGAGGTTATTTCTTCACATTACGGGAAATTCCATCAACAATTTATTTTCCAAACAGAGCGGAGTCCTACAGACACGTACTACCTCATCCTCCAAGCCTTATATACAATGTCTACTGAATAGTGAATAAGATCTAACATCATGCGTCAGTTGTCATCGCCTTCAAACTCCTGACCACAACGGTGTAACCTTTTCAAGGGCGACGGGAAGATCATTAACTATGACGATATGACTTTAAGGTATGGTGGCATGCCTGACCTTTTCACGTGACCCCCTAAGGGTCACAGTAAAGTGTTACATAACTAAGGTCATACCGCCATGCCCTCGGGTCTGTTACATCAGGCTTTCAGCATCTCAACCACTCATTCTGTATTTTGAGTCAGACTGTGATCAGTCGCCCATACTCACCTTTCATCAACTATGTGGTCTATGTTTGGAGTCTGTGTCGTCTTGAAAAGCCCTCAGTCAAGGACACGTCTAATAACTTTACTCTTTTTTATACCATGAGTCTTATTCCCAAAGTGATGCACTATAATGCACAAATTACTCATTTCTACACCTCATCTCTCTCTCTCTCTCTCTCTCTCTCTCTCTCTCTCTCTATATATATATATATATATATATATATATATATATATATATATAATATAATATATAATATATATACATAATCACATAAACTTTATGGTTTGCTTTTTCTCATAAAAATATGAAAATAAAGGAAACATAAATGAAAGTTGTTACCTTTGAAAAGAGGAAAAAAAATGAAATTGATATGAAAGAATGCTATTATTCAACATAATTTTCATTTTTATTAATCATCATTTTTTTTTACGTTGGAGGCTCCAGTGATAGAAAAAGTCCACATCAAGACTGGGAATTAATTGACATACAGAATAATAACAGAGGAAAAGAAGAGACAAGGGGAAAGCATTTACGAATTTTGGAGGAAGTGAAAAAATCTCTTTCAAAATGTGCCAAGTCATAGTTACAGAGCATCGAGGTGTAGTGAAAGAAACAAGTTATCAAAACGTCCCATCCTTGAGTTGCCAACGGCTACACAGTAATCGTGTGACGCAGCAGCCTACCGGGTACTGCGTGGTCTATCTAGCGGTGGGGGCATACAAGCAGCCAGCTCTCGGGAGCCAAAACCAAAGTAAAACCTGCAGAAGAGGGAAAGTGGAGCAAAATTGCGGCGTAGAGCAAACGGGTGAAGATTTGAAGTTAGCCTGGGAGAGTTTTACGAGTCGGACCGCTTTCGACTCGAATCTATCGAGTTAGGATGCAAAGCTAGAACCACCGCAAATGTGAGAGCAGTACTCCATACAAGGACGGATCAATTCTTTGTATTAACTCAACAACTGTTCGGAAGAATTTTATCATAAGGACTTCATATAAGAGGTATCCATTCACCAGATCACCGGCTTCCTGCTGACACAAAGAAGGAATAGGAGCACATAGCGTCTCACCCGGCCTCGGCGATGTCTAAACAAGAACTGAAGGTAGAGGGACCGACATGGTCGTACACACACATGGGAACCCCATGGAACGAATGAATTTCGAGAAGCAATCGTGTATGACAGACCCAAGGACGGTGTTCCCAGGGTAAAACTCCCTCACTGTCATCCTTACTGATCATTAGTAACATTATCTAATGCCTCACCTACTCTACAACTCCCACGTCTTTCATGACTAGGAATGAATTTGCAGCGTTCAGGTCTCAGAGAATGAACATTCCTCATTCCTTCATTAACCTCTCATCACCTCTAACTCACGTGAACATAGCAAGTCATCCTCACTAACATATGTTCGTTTACAGCTCAAAAGAACATGCAACTGTCTTAGGAATTTCCACTCTTTTCCATCATAGTCTGTCTTTTATCACCTCACTTCACTCATTTCAGATACTGCCCTATAGTGACATTATACAACCCAGACACCATCCTCTACACTTTGAATTCAAAGCTACTCTCCAATACTGACTGCTGTTTACTCCCGAAAAATTCACCCTGAAACATTATGAGATGCTCATGATTGGAGATTGTCTAGGACACACACACACACACACACACACACACACACACAATTACATTTAGAAAACGTCTCTATTTACTTTTTTTTTTTCATTCGCATTCTCAGTACCAATAATTGATACATATATTTCCTCTTTCTCAAGAAGTTTTCCCACGTTTTGGGCGAGTAAAAATCTAATCACTTTTTTCCCTATATTCCTCACTAGAGGCTGAATAATATTCGACTGTCACAATTCTACTTTCCATACTGACTGATAGAAGAAGTTTCATTCAAAAAATTCTTCCAGAAAGTGTCACTATTTTCACCTTAAATGAACCACTCTGACAATCATCAGATACGTCACTAATTTCATGCCATCAAACACACTTGCCATGTTTTCAGCTGCAGTTTCCGTGCAATCCCCATCTTGTGCACCTTAATGAAAGCACCACCTGGCATCGCAGATGGACTGAACCAACCAATGGTTTCCGTCTACCGCAGTAAGTTTAATATCCCTCATAAATACGTTACGATAAACTGGTAATACCGAACCAAAGTCCAAGACTGGCTAGCAGGCTGTGGCTCCCAGAAGACTCGTTAGCTTACCGTGAATTCGAATCGCACTTGCATGTACAAAGCGTTAAGATACGACCCAACGCGAGAGACTGACCTACATCTAGAGTGTAAATTCTGAGAGAAACAGTTGACTACTGAGGTGCGTGAGGATGACCAGGTCTCGGTGAGGAGAGAGAGAGAGAGAGGGACAGGAGGGACTCACCTGTTGCTAGTGACAGACTCCGTCAGAGTGAACTGTGGCATCAGCTGATACTCTCGCTAGCCACAGCCGCCTCCTAACCACACCACCCTCCCCCTCCCTCTTCCGTTACACAATGTACCATTTATCCTCCACACCCCAGCACATGGGGTTCATCCTGACAACCGCCTAAATAGCATCAAAAATTTCCTTTCGTTTACCTCAAGGCTCGAAGTCACTTCACTTAAGGTCCCTCAATGTACCTCATCGGCCAAGATCTGTTTATATCAAAGGGATGCCACGACCTGCATGAGCCGGTGACGATGGGATGTGCCAGCGGACGATGTGGTGTGACACGGGCAACAGTGTGGTGAGATAACGATCAGATAAGCGTTATCGGGGCTCTCCTCCGAGGTGGTGTGTCAGGTGCAGAGGGGCTCTGTTGCCTCCAAGGCTGGCATCCAATCAACTTCTGAACACGCCACCGCACTCTCCTCCCGGAGTGCACACACACACACACACACACACACACACACACACACACACACACACACACACCAACGCACTCTCCTCCCGCACATATACACACACCAACGCACTCTCCTCCCGCACATACACACACACCAACGCACTCTTCTCCTGCACATACACACACACACACACCAACGCACTCTCCTCCCACACACACACCAACGCACTCTCCTCCAGCACATACACACACACCAACGCACTCTTCTCCCGCACATACACACACACCAACGCACTCTTCTCCCGCACATACACACACACCAACGCACTCTCCCGCACATACACACACACCAACGCACTCTCCTCCAGCACATACACACCAACGCACTCTCCTCCCGCACATACACACACACCAACGCACTCTCCTCCCGCACACACACACCAACACACTCTCCTCCCGCACATACACACATACCAACGCACTCTCCTCACGCACATACACACACATACCAACGCACTCTCCTCACGCACATACACACACACCCACCAACGCACTCTCCCGCACACACACCAACGCACTCTCCTCCCGCACACACACACCAACGCACTCTCCTCCCGCACACACACACCAACACACTCTCCACCCGCACATACACACATACCAACGCACTCTCCTCCCGCACATACACACACACCCACCAACGCACTCTCCTCCCGCGCACACACACACACACACACCAACGCACTCTTCTCCCATACACCCAGTGAGGATGATCACGGAGCCTCCTGTGTTTATTCTCCTAACATTCGTAGCTTCCACTCTGCTCATCTTGTATCTCACGGAAAACTGACACAAATGAAGTTCTCCTGGCTACCTCCGACCCATCGGTGCGAGACATCAATGTCTTGCATCGATCCATCGGTGCGAGACACCAATGTCTTGCATCGGGGGGGTAGACAAAGTCTGCTGCTCCCAGGATTAAAAGGGATCTTTGATACACATTCTGAGACTCCCATGCCGGAGCTATCAGCCACTCTCCCACTGTCAATCGTCCAAGACAGTGTGTATTATCTAAGGTCGGTCAGCTCTAACACAAACACACGCCACGCATGATGAAGCACGTTTCGATTCTTTTATGCTGAATATCGATAAATGAACGAATCAATAAGATACAGCCAATGAATAGATAGATAAATAGATATATACATATTTATTTATTCATTTATCATACTTGATCGCCGTTTCCCGCATCAGCGAGGTAAGTGTGTGTGTGTGTGTGTGTGTGTGTGTGTGTGTGTGTGCGTGATTAATATTACAGGGAGAAAGTATTACATTCGTGTTGCCCCGTCTCTTAGCCTTGTATATAACCTTTGCACCAAGTCTTTACACATTACATGTATGCACAAACACATACACCCTAGTCTAAGCCAGGTACCCATTTATCGACCAACGCCAAGGTAAGGATAAATACCTGGGTTGGGTGTAGGCCGACGACCACGACCAGGATTCGAACCCATGCAGACCCGACCCGGGCTTCCTGGTCGGCAATGGTTACCACTAAACCACGAAGGCCCGTTTGTAATGTATGTGCACAGCTTCCCCAAACACCACTAGAGACTGGGCATTATATGGGATACGAATTGGAAAGATCACGAAGCACGAAAATGGAAAAATCATGATAAAACATGAGTGATGCTGATCAAAGATTTTACACATTTATCTGGCATGACCATGTGACGTGCTTGTAAGAGATGTGGGATGGCTTGGGCGAACTGATATCATGAACACCAACTGATGATACGAAGGCCAAGGAGAAGGTAGAAACGCAGCTAAACGATGGCCAACTGATTTACATTCCTCTTTTAACATTACGTTCTTGCCACCTCCACACCATGAATCCTCCGTTCGTACAAACCTAACCAGTGAAGCATCATCTACCAGAGGAGGAGAAATCCTCCCCGGCGGTATGCTCTCAACGATTCTCCCGTGAGGGGAAAGACGACCCTAGTCAACATATATTCACTGCCAAGACCCCCATCCACCTCGCAGTACAGAGGAAAAATAGGAAACATGTGAAGGTCATCTACAAGTCACGTTGAGTCTACTGATTCGTGTGACTTAGAGACAAAGTGGTGAGGACTGGGAGTAGGTTGATGTGGTTGGATGGCTTATCAGATAGCGAGAGGCAGACTGGAGGTTACCACTGATAAATGGTGCTCGTCGAGGATCGCTGTATATGTAGCTGTGCCAGCCACGTTCTCCTGCTGCAGTGCAAGCAACCTTCCAGCAAGCACAGAGGCAGGCAAGCTATGCAAGCGGGCATTATGGAGGTTTCCGGTGGAAAAAAAAAAAAATTGCAAGCCAGATTTAAGCAAGTCAGACGAGAGAAAGATTTGGTCATCGAAACGCACTCGATCCTGAGCCAAAACACACTCAAGTCCAGATGCACGCGAGGGTTCAAACGCACGCACTCGTGACTCGAAATGTTATCATTAAGCATTGAGTTAATCTAAGGCAGGAACAATTGTCCCGTGTTGCTTGTATCATTGTATTCGTGTTTTTAGTCTCTATCGTCTGTATATATACTTGAAGTATACACAAATTACGGGAGTATGTGATAGAGTGTAAGAAAGTAAACTCTAGATTCATATGGGTAAAACTGAAAGTGGATGGAAAGAGATGGGTGATTATTGGTGCTTATGCACCTTGGCATGAGAAGAAAGATCATGAGAGGCAAGTGTTTTAGGAGCAGCTGAGTGAGTCTGTTAGTAGTTTTGATGCACGAGACCGAGTTATAGTGATGGGTGATTTGAATGCAAAGGTGAGTTATGTGGCAATTGAGGGAATAATTGGTGTATATGGGGTGTTCAGTGTTGCGAATGGAAATAGCGGAGAGCTTGTAGATTTATGTGCTGAAAAAGGACTGGTGATTGGGAATACCTGGTTTAAAAAGAGAGATATACATATGTATACGTATGTAAGTAGGAGAGATGGCCATTTCATGTGTGGCGGGGTGGCGACGAGAATGAATAAAGGCAGCAAGTATGAATTATGTACATGTGTATATATGTATATTTCTGTGTATATATATATATGCATATATGTTGAAATGTATAGGTATGTATATGTGTGTGTGTGGACGTGCATGTATATACATGTGTATGTGGGTGGGATGGGCCATTCTTTCGTCTGTTTCCTTGCGCTACCTCGCTAACGCGGGAGACAGCGGCAAAGTACAATAAATAAATATAAATGATATATATATATATATATATATATATATATATATATATATATATATATATATATATATATATATATATATATATATATATATATATATATATATATATATATATATATATATATATATATATGGCTTGACTAGGGCATTCAGTGCCCTTGCTGAGAATCTTCGCTAACATGAGCGGAGGATTCTTCAGAGTTGAACTTCCTAAGCAGAATCCTGGCGTTGTCCATGACTTCCCTCTAGGCCTTGCAGCCACAATTACTCTAATTTCACTCGTATACACGTTTAATTGTCGTCCTTTTAAGTCCTCTTCAAACCACCGTCACCTGCGGGTGGACGAGCTTCCCATTCACAGACACTTAGCGAGAAAATCATCTGCTCCAATTTGCCCTCACCATCTTGACTCATGCCTCAAGCATTTTGCGATTACGTTGTACGACTTCAGGTAGCACTGTGGATACAATCTAACCTCAAATAGTAGACTTAGTCAGTCATGAGAGTCATATTCTACGTCGCCTGTTATTTAAGGCAAGCAGAAATCCGCAGAAGCAGGAGGACGAGAGACCAGACCAGGGACCCCAAACACCACCATCATTATGCAAGACATGCAACAGTATGCAACGTTCGGAGAGGAAAAAGAAGACACAAAGTTCCCCCTGGCTTACAGAATCTCTTGCACGAACCCTCTGTCGGCCTTAGCACACCTACCCTTATCTTCCGTCCCACCTCTGTTCCTTCCGTCGTCCCACTTTCCTATTCCTTTCCCATTTCCCTTCCTCCTACTGGTTCCTCTCCGGCTCTCTGTCCCTCTGAACGCAAGCGCGGCCCAGCAGCAGCAGCAGCAGCGGCGAGAGGAAGTGCAGTGGAGGGAGTCAGTCAGTGCTGGGGACTCCACCCGCACCTTTGACCCCCACCGCTCCACACAGGTACGTTCGCTCGTCGGGATCTTCACAGCTGCTGTGTCGCTCCTTCCCTTATGCTCCTTCGCCTGCTCGGGTGGGACTTCGAACGCTGACCGCGTCTAGTGCCACATTTAGCTTGAATTATAGTAAAGAAAATCTGACGGAAGGCTGAAATTTATGCCGTTTTCCTAGCTAGTTATGTTGCTGTTGTATCTCCACTTAATTTTACTAATATTCGACGAGTCATAAGAGATAAGGTTTTACAAAATGTGTTCTGGTGAAATGGATTATCTCGTTATCAATTATTAAGAAAAATACTACTAATATCCTATGATCCTGTAACGATTTCTGTAATGATTTTAGTAAAGGTTGAACACAATAGTGAGTCGCGCTGTTTTCTGACTGTACGCCTTCATAATTCTGTAAATAACTATTTCTAGTTCTGTGGGTCATTTACGAAAGAAACGCTGAGAACTAAACATTTTTCTGTTCAATTTGCTTGCATGAAACAGGTAAATATATATATACAAGCGAGTCATGGCGCGTGTGTTTGTCTGCATATCTAGTTCACAAGTGTCTTTGATCCACACACGTATCCCTGGCCCGAATCACACTTCAGTGATACAAGTGTTCGCTTGATCTCTTTTTGACATCACCAATCTGCCGCGGAAAGCAGAAGGTCATGAATGTATATTTGACCTGCATATGTTTGCTCACTTTTCCACACCTTAGCACCGAGTACTTCAATGCTTTTTCTAGACCAGTTCCTGATATCTTTCGAGGGTGTTGATGTGGGGCTCTGGAAACCACAATTTTTGTGGTGTATCCTATGGAGTGATTAATCGTTGTTTTGATCATTTATTCTGCGATTATTCCTGATAATATATTTGTGAAAATACCCCAAGATGAAGTCTGTAAGGGTAGACAAAGTATGGGAGACACTCCGCTTGGTCATATTTCTGTACCAGAGCAACAAAAGAGATATACACTAATGATGATAACGGTACATAGTAACGATAATATTAATCGTTTGAATATGATCATAATCATGGTACTGATCAATGATGTCGGCCATACCAACATATGACACAAAAGAGTAAAACACGGGTTTTTAGACTCCCAGATTATGTAGAGATTATCTCTCAAACTCGTTGCTCCCTCCTCACCGTCTCTCTACTGATTGCCCCACCCTCGCCTCTCTCAGCGTCTCCCAGTCTCTGCTGTTCATTCTCCTCCCAGCTCCCCACTTCTTGTTCACTCACCGTCTCCCTCCCCACCTCTACTGTTCCCTCTAAACCATCACCCATACCTCTCTTGCTCGGCAGGAGAATCCCAGGAAGCATGGAGGAAGAAGTAGACGCCCAGTCTGGGGCGTCCGGAAGCTCCCTGGAGGAGATAACCCTCGTCTCCATCAGGGTGGGATGGTTCTACTTCAACCCGGTCTCCAAGCGGGGCCGAGTTCTCCACCTAGTCCAGGTGTGGTGTTGACCAACACGCCCCTCTCCCTCACAAGAGGGGAGGGAGGTGTCATCTGTATGTGCCATGCTACGTATACTCGCGTAATGTACTCTCTCAGTGGCCTGACGAACACCTCCAACGTGTTATTGACTGACTTATCACACTCCTCAATACTGGTGTCAGCCTTCACCAAGGCTACCCTCCAATATCACCATCATACCAACCTCCGCGCAGGTCACCCTCCAACATCCCCTTACTATCAGCCTTTACAAAGGTCGTCCTCCAACATCACCCTGCCCTCAGCCTGTGTACACACAAGTCAACCACCATCATACTCCTGTCGGACTCCTCTCACCTCCAACATTAACACCTGCAGATATACACCAATACTCGGGACTTCAGACTGTAAACGCAGTTTCCCCAACATTGCCAACAGACTACTGGATCCTGAGACAGTTTTTACCTTTCCTCTGACTGGCTCTGACGGACGCCTCCTGCCATCATCGTCCGTTCTCCTCTCTCATCTCATTTCACGTCGTTGTCTATCTTGTCTAAGTCTGACCCTCGTATCAATCATAGATAAAGATACATTCATGATTTTCTTTTTATCCACGTCTCTACATGATGTATTTTATTAACAAACACCTTCAAGTTAATCTCATTGTTTCATAATTTGTGTTTGTTGAGTGCGTGGCACTGTCTTGTGATGCTGTGGTAAGGGAAGCAAGTGTTTCCTGTGTTATTTTGGTGAAGGAGGCGAATGTTCCCTGTGTTGCTGTGGTGAGAGAAGCGAGTGTTCCTTGTGTTGCTGTGGTGAGGGAAGCGAGTTTGTACCGTGTGTTGCTGTGGTAAGTGAAGCGAATGTGTGTATCTTGTGTTGCTGTAGTAAGTGAAGCGAGTGTACCTCGTGTTGCTGTGGTAAGTGAAGAAAGAGTTCTTTGTGTTGCTATGGTGAGGGAAGCGAGTGCCCCATGTGCTGTAGCGGTGAGGGAAGCGAGTGTACCTTGTGTTGCTGTGGTAAGTGAAGAAAGAATTCCTTGTGTAGCTGTGGTGAAGGAAGAGTACCTTGTGTAGCTGTGGTGAAGGAAGAGTACCTTGTGTTGCTATGATGAAGGAAGCGAGTGTTCCTTGTGTTGCTGTACTGACGGAGGTGTTGCTCCCGCCCGACACACAGATGCTGGTGCTGCCGTTCATCCCCATCGTCGCCCTCATCAGCCAGAACTGTATCGCTATGTCCAACGCCCTCAGAAACCAGGCGGCAGTCAGCGTCGTCGCCGTCCAGGTGAGTTCCTCTCACCCTTCCTCCTCCTCCTACTACTACTTCTACTCGCCCATGTGGTTCTCTCACCCTCCCTCCTCATCCTGCTCCTCCTCTCCCATGTGGTTCTCTCACCCTCCCTCCTCATCCTGCTCCTCCTCTCCCATGTGGTTCACTCACCCTCCCTCTTCCTACTACTCTCCCATGTGGTTCACTCACCCTCCCTCTTCCTACTACTCTCCCATGCGGTTCTCTAACCCTCCCTCCTCATCCTCCTCCTCTCTCTCCCATGTGGTTCTCTCACCCTCCCTCTTCCTACTACTCGCCCATGTGGTTCTCTCACCCTCCCTCCTCATCCTGCTCCTCCTCTCCCATGTGGTTCTCTCACCCTCCCTCCTCATCCTGCTCCTCCTCTCCCATGTGGTTCACTCACCCCCCCCCCCCCTTGTTCCTACTACTCTCCCATGTGGTTCTCTATCCCTCCCTCCTCATCCTCCTCCTCTCTCTCCATGTGGTTCTCTCACCCTCCCTCTTCCTACTACTCTCCCATGTGGTTCTCTTACTCTCCTTTCTCCTCCTCTTCCTACTCTCCCACGTGGCTACTGAGGTCTATATCTTGGAGTAATATTCTCTTCAAGTCAGTGATTGCAGTGCATCGTCAGCAGTGAAGTCCGCTAGTCATCTGTGTCAATGTAGTCCTTCCGTCAGCAGAGCAGTGCCTACTATAACAGTGTCTGTATCACTGGCATGTCTCCTCCGTCAGGAGAGCAGTGCCTCCTCCATTAGTGTTTGTGTCATTGCACTTCCCATTAGCGGAGCAGTGACTCGTCTAGCAGTGTTTGTGTCACTACACTGTCCGTTAGCAGAGTAGTGCCTCTTCTAGCAGTATATGTGTCACTGCAGGTGCAGGACGCGGTGGAGATCGGGCAGTTGCTGAGGGCGCTACAGTTGGAACGTACAGAGGTCGGCTACTATATCCTGTCGAACGCCTCCAGCGCTCTCAGGTCAGTCATTGTCATTCAGTCATCAGTCACAGTCATCAGTCACAGTCATCAGTCACAGAATGTCAGGCTACAATTAACTGTGATTCATTGTCAATCATTATCAGTCATAGTAAGACAATAGGCACACTATATATATATATGTATATATATATATATATATATATATATATATATATATATATATATATATATATATATATATATATATATATATCCCTGGGGATAGGGGAGAAAGAATACTTCCCATGTATTCCCTGCGTGTCGTAGAAGGCGACTAAAAGGGGAGGGAGCGGGGGGGCTGGAAATCCTCCCCTCTTGTTTTTTTTTGCTTTTTTTCTTAATTTTCCAAAAGAAGGAACAGAGAAGGGGGCCAGGTGAGGATATTCCCTCAGAGGCCCAGTCCTCTGTTCTTAACGCTACCTTGCTAATGCGGGAAATGGCGAATAGTTTGAAAGAAAAAAAAAAAAAAAAAAAAAAATATATATATATATATATATATATATATATATATATATATATATATATATATATATATATATATAGATCCTTGTACACTACAAGATCCTTGAACACGACGGTACGACAATCCTTGAACACGACGGTACGACGATCCTTGAACACGACGGTACGACGATCCTTGAACACGACAGTACGCCGATCCTTGTACACGACGGTACGACGATCCTTGTACACGACAGTACGCCAATCCTTGAACACGACGGTACGACGATCCTTGTACACGACGGTACGACGATCCTTGTACACGACGGTACGACGATCCTTGTACACTACGGTACGACGATCCTTGAACACGACGGTACGACGATCCTTGTACACGACGGTACGACGATCCTTGTACACGACGGTACGACGATCCTTGTACACTACGGTACGACGATCCTTGAACACGACGGTACGCCGATCCTTGTACACGACGGTACGACGATCCTTGTACACTACGGTACGACGATCCTTGAACACGACAGTACGCCGATCCTTGAACACGACGGTACGACGATCCTTGTACACGACAGTACGCCAATCCTTGAACACGACGGTACGACGATCCTTGTACACTACGGTACGACGATCCTTGAACACGACGGTACGACAATCCTTGTACACGACGGTACGCCGATCCTTGAACACGACGGTACGACGATCCTTGTACACGACAGTATGCCGATCCTTGTACACGACGGTACGACGATCCTTGAACACGACGGTACGACGATCCTTGTACACGACAGTATGCCGATCCTTGTACACGACGGTACGACGATCCTTGTACACGACGGTACGCTGATCTTTGAACACGACGGTACGACGATCCTTGTACACGACGGTACGCTGATCTTTGAACACGACGGTACGACGATCCTTGAACACGACGGTACGCCTATCCTTGAACACGACGGTACGCCGATCCTTGAACACGACAGTACGACGATCCTTGAACACGACGGTACGACGATCCCTGTACACGACGGTACGCCGATCCTTGAACACGACGGTACGACGATCCTTGAACACGACGGTACGACGATCCTTGACCACCACAGTACCACCTTAGATCATGACGGTATACGATGACGACCCCTTTTGGGCACAACGATTATATCTTATCTTTAACCTGACCCCTCCCTCCCACATGGACAGGATGAACATCACGAACGTCTACGAACGAACGAACATGATCATCGAGAGCATGAGGCGCTGGCCCAGGGTCCACCGCTCGGACAAACCACGCACCAAAATCTTCAAGTCCCGGGTCAGGTTCCAGATTAGGCTGGAGGACTTCAGGTGGGTGGAAGATGATGAATTCTGAAAGTGAACTTGTGAAATAACTTTACCCGGAGAGGCTTTATTTCTCTCTTAAGAAAAGAAGACTAGTTTCTCTCTTACTTAAGAAATAGAGGATTATTTTCTCTCTTACTTAGGAAAAAGAGGATTATTTTCTCTCTTACTTAAGAAACTGAGGATCATTTTCTCTCTTACTTAAGAAAATGAGAATCATTTTCTCTCTTACTTAAGAAACAGAGGATCATTTTCTCTCTTACTTAAGAAAAAGAGGATCATTTTCTCTCTTACTTAGGAAAAAGAGGATTATTTTCTCTCTTACTTAAGAAAAAGAGAATCATTTTCTCTCTTACTTAAGAAACAGAGGATCGTTTTCTCTCTTACTTAAGAAACAGAGGATCATTTTCTCTCTTACTAAAGAAAAAGAGAATCATTTTCTTTCTTAAGATAAAGAGGATTACTTTCTCTCACTTAAAAGAAGAGGATTATTTTCTCTCTTACCAAGTACCTTACACTAAAAATAGTAACGGTGATTATTGCTTGTGCGTTATATTGATCGTGATTAATGATGGTGATGATCATGATGAATAAGATGGCCATGTTGACAACAATGATGATCATTGTGATTGTGATGGTTATGGACAATCGTGATGATGATTGTGGTAGTGATGATTTGATACTGATGATAATGATGATCATTATGATATTGAGCATGTGATCATGACTGTGATGGTAATAATTATGATGATGATGATGATGATGATGATGATGATGACCTATGATAATAAGGATGAAGGTGAGGATGATGCACAGGCAAAAGATTGTGAAGATGGCAATGACAGTGACAACGACATGACTTATGAACACGGAGCGGGACTAGCGGGGGGAGAGAGAGAGAGAGAGAGAGAGAGAGAGAGAGAGAGAGAGAGAGAGAGAGAGAGAGAGAGAGAGAGAGAGAGAGAGAGAGAGAGAGAGAGAGAGAGAGAGAGAGAGAGAGAGTACCCTACGCACGAACACATACGACAAGATTTCACTATACAAGGAAGAGGTTAGCGCGTAGCGCTCACCGTACATGTTGCGTGACGAATAATACTACTGTTCCTCTCTGCTGCCGCTACGCTCATTCCAGACTCATCGATCCTAGATTCATCTGGGATTGACTTCGACCATACATCAAGTTTTCTTTTTAATATGTCTGCAGTTATTCCATGCATGAATTTCTTATTTTTCCTGGTAATACGTTGATTAGCCTTCTAATGTCCTTTACTGGCTCTGGTATCGTTTTCCTTGATAAGCTGTTGGTATATTCCATGGTAAACTGAGACTTGATATCTCTTATTTCTTTCATGTTCAGAGGTTTTGTTCCTTCAATGTATCATGTATCGTTCTGTTATTTCTAGGCTGTAAATTTCCAGTTCTTGTAGCCTCTCACGATGGCTCGCATGTTCCATTCCCTCGATTTCGCTGGTGAAGTGTTTCTGAACTCTTCCCATAATGTTTCTTCCCATTTTTTTTTTTTTTTTTGGTTGGGGACCATCGAACACGAGAGTATTTACTTTTACTTCTTATGTATACATGAAACATTCTAATCAGCATTTTTAAGTCTCTTGTAATGAGAGTTCTCATTATCATACCACTCATTACTTGCCTCGATAGTTCTTGCTTCTGATTATGTTCTTTGAATGCAAGTTTCTCATTCACATATATATAATTTTTCTTATCTTTTTACTAATTACCTCAGGACTGATTTTTAATTATAGTCCTAGTTTTACCCAGGTTCTTTCTAAAGGCTCCTACAGCCCAGGGAAGCACTACTTCCAGGAACAGGGAAATAGAGACTCCCTAGGAGTGATGAGTTCTTTGATGAGTCTGTATTGTTGTTTATGGTACGGCCACACCAGAGGTGACTTTTCACTCACAGTATAACCTCGAGTAGACGGAGTCCAGCAACACCATTTTCATATTAACGATAATACATAAGTCCAAGTCGTCTCACTACATATCACTTTCCGTTAAAACTTCATACCATGCCATCAGGTAGCAGTTCATCTTTCCATGATTTATTTCCCTAACTTCATCATTCCTATATTCGAACTGGTTCACTGCTGACCGACATATTCTGTATATCTTATTTTGATCATGATTCTATCATTCTGCTGATTCTAGGTCTCCTCAGCAAAGCGCTTGGCTACATTTTCTTTCGCTTTACTGTCAATGTCTAACTTTATCAAGTTAATCGAGTCTGATAACGTTCCTTGGGTTACACGTCATAGAACATTTTCCTCAGAAGTGGATTTTCAGGGTAACTAAAATCTTTTTGGTGCATCTTCCTGTCTTCCACTTCAAAGTTTTGGTTCGCCACCCTTTATAGAAAAATCTTATGGTTATCAGCTGCCCCAACAGAATGGAGAGAATATATCGTCTCTCTTTGCTTACATTAAGTTTTCATAAAAGTTTTCGTGAGTTAATAATTAGGTTTTCGTAGCTTTTTTTTTTCTAATGAAAATTTAAGTTGGCCTTTGTTTATATTATTCTTGGTCTGATGTTCAAGTTTTTATTCTTTAAAACACTCTTTCGAAGACCTGTGTTGTATGAAATCAAGCTAACTGGGCTATACTGCTCTGATATTAGCACAGAACCTCCTTCGTCTATTCCTTGAGAAGATAGAAAAAGAAACCGAGAGAATAAGAGTGAACAAAGACGTAGGCCCATAACAATCCTCAGAGACCAATAGTATTATTCGATCTTTGGTTTGAACCCTGACCAGGTCACGCACATGAGACTTAATCTTCTTTACCTGCAGGTCGTAGTGATGAACAATGCCCAATCGTCATTGGACGAGAGATCCTCTTACACCAACCAATCAGAGCTAAGAAAGGACTTATGTACTGCAATCTGTCTTTTTTGCCTTTGTCACGGTAGAAAATTCGATTCAAAATATCTAACGAACTTCTGGTTTAGATTTCTAGCTAAATTCTTACTGCATGCTTCCTTTCCTTCAATGTCATATGAAGAAGTAACAGAATATGTATGATTACATAAATATGTAATGACAGGTACAACAACTTCTGATGTTTAGAATATAGTCTGATAACAGAAAAATACCAGTAACATTAGGTCTCAGATTTTCCCTAGGCTATTATAGCCGAAGACCCCCAATAGGACTGTATTGAATCAAGCGCTCGGATGTAAGCAGCCATTACGGCGTGCTAATCAAGAAGGATACAGTCAGGCTCTACCATACAGTAACACTGTAATATCCTTACACTGGTCCATCCATCCTGGGATTTTGCGATACGTTTCCCAGTATGATGTAGTTGTTCTTGTCGGCCTTTTTCATTCCAGTAGGCTCACTCCAGCAAGAGATATTTTCCTAGATATAAAAAAAGTCTTGGTCTTATTTCCATTCTTATTTCGTGGTCTAGAACAAACAAATATATATATATATATATATATATATATATATATATATATTGCTCTGTCGCTGTCTCCCGCATTTGCGAGGTAGCGCAAGGAAACAGACGAAAGAAATGGCCCCACCCACCCCCATACACATGTATATACATACACGTCCACACACTCAAATATACATACCTATACATCTCAATGTACACATATATATACACACACAAACATATACATATATACACATGTACATAATTCATACTGTCTGCCTTTATTTATTGCTCGAAGTTACACCGCGAGTAAAACGTCATATTTTGCGAGGTTATATCACTCATCGGAAGTACAGTCACGTCAAAGAACTTTACACTCCAAAGGAGTCTTACATTACTCTACTACTAGATGTAGCGTAGTATTGAGCTGCAGGATCCTTTAAAATTGTCCTGGATAACAACATGACTCCTCAAAAGAGGTCCTGAGGTAATGATGATAATAA